>NC_030436.2:14162500-14462500 GCF_001660625.3 Ictalurus punctatus
TTAGTGGCTAAATGGTAACTGTCCAGTCTGAGGCATCTTTTATAGATTTAAGATGCAACTTAATGTTTTTTTAAAGTATGTTAAAAAATTAATCATGAAGAATAATTCTATAAACTCAATAAATAGGAAATAATAATAAAAGAAGTTGTGACATAATATTCAGGTATATATGTAAGTGGAAAAAAAATACTAACACAAAAAGTACAGCAATTGTTGTATTTATTATTATTAGTAGTAGTAGTAGGAGTAGTACGAGTAGTAGTACTAGTAATTCTAAGTAATTACTACCATTAATAATTAATATGTATATATTTTCAACAATAATAATAACAATAATAACAACAACAACAATAATAGCAACAACAACAACAACAACAACAATAATAATAATAATAATAATAATAATAATAATAATATCATCATCCATGATAATGTTATTATTATTAGTAGTAGTAGTAGTAGTTATATGTAATTACTAGCATTAATAATTATTATGTATACATTTTCAATAATAATAATAACAACAACAACAACAACAACAACAACAATAACAATAATAATATCATCCACTGTAATGTTATTATTGTTATTAGTAGTAGTAGTAGTAATTATTATTATTAGTAGTAATCGTAGTAATTATAAGTAATTACTAGCATTAATAATTAATATTTATACATTTTCAATAATACTAATACTACTACTACTACTACTACTACTACTACTACTACTAATAATAATAATAATAATAATAATAATAATAATAATAATAATAATAAAGTATTCAAGTAAAAAGGTGGGTTATTAGCTGTTTGGTTAACTATTAATAGATGGGGCCTGACAAATATCAAGATGTCCTGAGTTCCAAGCTGCTCCTTCACTTCACTTCTCCCCTTCAGACCTGCTTAAAAAGTTTTTGCCCTGATGTTTCTTCTCTTCTTGACCTTTGCCTCCTTCATCAATTCCCCATTCAGCGAGTCTCTGTTTTTCTCACTGTGCACCATGTAGGTGGGACAAGCCCCTTTACATATGTTTCACTGCACAGAGGAGCATTTCAGTGGCCAGGGCTCCACAGGAGCAACCTTGTTCAGATGCCTATTGAACAGGAGAGACATTGTGTCGGGCTTTTCAAAGCCCCATTCACTCGCACTGACAGATTCAGGAAGCCAGGAGCAGTCTGGGGCTGTTCTGCTAACCACACATTCAGAATATACCAACATCATCCATGGTACAGGATGTCAGAGTGAGTCTGTGGTGCTCTATGTAAGCTATATGACCTGTGTATGGAGGAAAATGTAATACATTACTAAAAATAAGGTCTAAAAACATCTGTGACAGTCCTGTTCACCATGTTTTTTTCCCCCATGGAGTGTGTGTTCTGTGAAGAGAATGATGGGATTTCCTTCACTAATAAGGATACATGGGATGCTGTCAGTTCCAATTCTGGACAAAATAATGCACCATAATAAATAAAGCTTTCCAAATGGAGCATGGGATTAGTGATGATGTGTTGAGTATCACAGTGTATAATCAGCGAACAGTTTATTATGTAAACCTTTATGCTTTCTACACACGTTAACCTACTATATAGGTGATGGGGTTTTTGGTTGGTTTTTTTTAGGTATACAGTTACTCCATGAGTGGAAAAGAACCACCACGAGACTACTGCTGACCAGATAACAGAACTTCAGAAGTTCCTACTTTATGTGTTTGAATTTATAAAAACAACGTGATATTCATGTGAGCAGAAACAATGTAGATGCCCTAGGGAAAAATTCGCTTTTGTTTACTCTTATGTTCCTGTCACTGTGAAGAGGAAGTTCATTTCATGTTACTGAAGCAAAATGAACAACAGATGGGCATTAGCTAAATATTGTTTTGTATGTAGTTGCAAAGAATGTATGAATAACACATATGCTTATATCCAGGATTATATCCAGGTTTATATCCGGGTTTTTATCCAGGCATGAGTAACAGTAAGCCATTAAACAAACAGCCAGTTTTAACCATCTTACAATACAGTTTGTCTAAATGTATGATTTATTAATATCTCTCTAGATGCAACAGCCATATTGCAGCTGCCATGACATTTTCCTGTTATTGTTGTTGTTGTTGTTGTTGTTGATGATGATTACTAGAGTTTATGACTAGCAATCACAACATTGTGCTGGCAGTCATCTTGTAATTACAATATATCTGACAGGACTTGAAGGCAGAAATTCTGATATAGTAATACAGCATGTGTTGCAATGGTATATCCGGCACAGCACACAGTGTTGCTGGGGTTTGTAAACACTATGTCCGCTTACCGGCTTATTTTATTAGACAACCCCACCTTGTTGGTGCAGCTTTCAGGCATAAAGGTAGAAACTAGAACTCATTTTGCCACGAACAGCATGTATGAGTACTCTTCGAGTGACCTATATGGATAGTGTACCTGATAAAATGGCGAATACAAAGTGGTTTTACCTATAAAAAAAATAAAATAAAATAAACAACTGGTAATCTGTTATACTGTATAACTGATTATACTACGCCACTGTGGAATTCTCAAATCTGATTGGTCAGAAGGTGTTGATCTACAGTATAACAGCAATTCTGACAGTAGCTCTGACTGTAATTAGAATCATAGGTTCATTGTAATACGCTCGTTCTATTAGGTTATGAGGTCAATAGTATTGGTGGAGACGTTTATTTGGAGACGTGTAGTTCATGGAAGACGTCTCAAGTCTCAGAGCTTTGTAAATGACAAGGTTTTACGCCACGGGAGAGTCTTCAGGACAGAGGACTCTGCATTTTTTTGGTTATATAGTTCAAAAAGAGAGGCTGGTGAATGAATGGCTATTTATAGCCACTATAATGTAATGTATAAGTAATAATCACCCCATCCCATCATTGATTATTTTCCTATAAGAGCACGCCTCTGTAGTGTTTTATTCCTTATTTTATTTGTAGGTAGTGTAAGTGAACAGGTCAGAATAGAGTGTTCTGCTGTACTTTAGTATAAGAAAAGTACCAGTGCAGGAAACTAACTGTGACAGCGCAGTGGGGAGATGGCGCAGGATATATTTAGGTCACCCTTGACTCTTCTGTCCTCTCTTAATTTATGACTTTCTCTAGTTTTAGGAGCAGAAAATGAAGTGTCTACTATGTCTGTACAAATTCTTTGCAAAATAAGGGTTTCATTAACATTTATTTGCATATATACAGTATGAAGTCGTTAGTATTGTGGAATTTAACGTTAATTAGGTCCTGCTGAGAAACACTGACTTAAAGGGTTGCAGTAGAGCAACATCTGTGGAATTTATGAGCGTTAGTTCTTCAGGATACATATTAGAGTTAGAGTTCATGTTCATCATCTTAGCTACCTGCTTGTTTTTAAATCTCCTGTACAAACCAATCTCCAGTAATTAGCATCATATGTCCTCAGTGACTCAGAACTGCTCGCAGGTTATACAACTTCCCACTGGGTTCTTACCAGTGAACGAAGTTAAGAGGGTGAGGTGGACTATCAGTTATTCAGTGTGCCGCAGGAGATCAGATGTCCCTCAGGATTCACAGAGCATGGGACATCCATCTGTCTTCACACTCTCAGTCTCTCTCACTCACAGACACATACTCAGGAAGTGGAGCACTATGTGACAGCATAGAGAGCAAGTAGGGAGGATGAGCGAGAAGAAGAGAATATAGAGATAGGAAGAGAGATAGAGAGAAAGAGAGCGTGTCTGTAGCTTTAAGAGGGCTGCAGTGAGGAGGACGTGTGGGCGCTGCATCAGAGCAAGCTCTGCACTGCGTGAGAAAACTGGGGACAGGCAGAGAGTGAGAGAAGCAGAATGACGGACTGAGAGAGGAGATAAGGGCCGTGTCAGAGAGGTTATCGGGCCCGAGCGTGCCTCTGAAAGCCTGACGCAGCCCTGCGATGGTGGATGCGCAGGACAGACTGGCAGCCCCCAGCGCAGTGCCACAGAGCCGCGGGCAGCCAGCGCCAGAGAGTGCCATGGGCACAGGTGGGCACAGATAGCGGCGCCCGCCATGAGGCCGGCGGAGGAGACAGCCGTGTCCAGTGCGTGCTTCGGCCATGTCTCGCGGCGCCTCAGCCGTCTCTTCCGGCGCCTGCCCAAGTCCCGCTCGTGGTCTGAGGGTCTGAGGCTGCTCCGGAGGTCCAGCAGCAGTGGTGCTCTTGTGCTATCAGGTAATGGATAACAGATAGACGAGAAGAATGGAACAAGATGAGTAGACAAAACTTTGGTTGAATACCTATAATATAACGACATGAAGAAGGTATGAGGAAAGAGGAATAGACAATTATGACAGGGTGTGGGAAACGAATGGAAAGAAAGGATGACCGGCGAGGATGCTGAAGGTAGAGAAATCTTCAGTAAACAACAGGACAGAGGGAGAAGGTAGGAGGTGGGAATGCATCAGGGAAGGAGAGGAGAGAAATGGAGCACAGGACAAGGGTGTGATAAACGAGAGAACGAGTAACTGAGAGAAGGGTAGAGGTGAGAAGATGAGAAGTTGGGTAAACCGTTAGTGACGTGTTTATTAGGTAACACAAGAGGGTAAGAGAAGGTAGGAATGATGTGAAGGGAAAGAAAATGGGAGGTGTTGTGAAGATGGGGGATGAATTAAAGGATCTGAAGGTTTTTTATATAAGAGAAGAAAAAAGATCTCGTGAAAAATGAAGTAGTTTAAGGTTCGTGTACTAAGATATCCAGTTCAACTGCAGCTGAAGAGCTCTGCGGTGATTTTGCGCCTCCCAAAAATAGCCCAGTTCTAGTCTATAGGGAGCATCACATTTTATTCTCCCTCTTTCTCTTTTTCTCTCTAAATGGTTAGTGTTTCTCTCTGGCTGTACCTATTGTTTTCTATTGACATGCAGAAGGGCTGGAATAGAGAGCTACACAGATTCATTGATCCTGTATAAAGCCCCGGTGGTTCTATAATGCTCCAGTAAACACGACAGGGAGCGAGACAGAGAGAGAGACCGAGAGAGAGAGAGAGAGAGAGAAAGAGTGAGAGAGAAAGAGAGAGAGAAATGTGCCAAGGTCATGGGTTTGGTTTGTTAACGCACCATCAGCCAAATTTGTCATTATGTGCTGTGTTAATAAAGGCTGCAATGCAGAAGCTTGACCTCAGTGTTGTTCAGTACTGCTTTCATAATGAGTGTTTGTACACTGAAGTTGTGAGTCACATTCGTTATTTCAGTCTCAATGCCGATTACTTTGAGTAAACTCTCAACAGCTGTGGGAGAAAAAAAACTGAATTTCCCATTGATCTGGAAAAACCTGTCTCTTACAGTGGACTGATGAAGGCAAAGATGCAGCAGAGGAGGATAATGAAAATAAAGTGATCCCCTTTGCGGCACGGTAGCTGCCTTAGGTGTAAAACCTCAAAGGATTTTCCATCTCTTATGTAATTTGTACTTTGCGTCATTGTCCCAAATGGTTTAAGGTCAGTTTGGTGGATAGAGGCTAGAGTCAGTGTCCTGTACAAGCGCTTGAGTCATATGGTATGTGACAAGGTATTTATCATTCCACAAAGTTAGGACAGCATGCTCACAATAAGTCTCATTTATCAAGCTGGATACAAATTGTTCAAAGGAGCATTTACATTACAAATTATTCATGAAAATCCTGTTCATTCTGACAGACAGGTGTATTTTACGAGAGGTCATATTAATGACTTTTATTGTATTAAAGAAAGCAATCCAACACAGATCCATACGTTGAAATTGAATAATGAGACTAATCCAATTAGGACAATGGCACCCTCTACAAGGAGGAAGAGATAGTCTGTGTTTTTGGTAGCTGATACACTGTAGTGGCTGAGTTGATTATCTAATCTAATGAGTCTTTATTGGTCACATAAACATTACAGCACAGTGAAATTCTTTTTTTCTTCACATATCCCAGCATGTTAGGAGGTTGGGGTCAGAGTGCAGGGTCAGCCATGATACGGCACCTCTGGAGCAGAGAGGGTTATGGGTCTTGCTCAACGGCCCAACAGTGGCAGCTTGTTCAGTGCTGGAGCCTGACCCCTCGACCTTTCGATCAGTAACCCATAGCCTGGCAGTGCTGGGGTTTGGTTACTGGATGCTACGTTTAGGAAGTGCGCTTTCAATGTTTAGTCATGATGTTGTTATTTTCAGTGCCATGAGCTTTGTGTTTTATGGAGTTTTTTGGGTGTCAATAAATGTCAATCAGTTGTGCTATGAACATGCTTGGTAATTTACTGGCGATACACATATGAGTACACTGGAAATCAGAGTTACCAAAACTTTTGTAAATCTGGAGGGAATTTTTTGTTTGGTTTGACCAGCAAAAAACAAAACAAAACAAAACAAAAAACCCATTTGCATACAATTTTACCAAAAAGGTGAATAAATGAGGCCCATTGTACATACGGATTGTACATACTGAAAACGTTTATAATTGTTATTATATATACCACTATTATATATAGTTTATTATTATTATATTACTGCTTTGAAAATGAAGTCCTCAAAAATGAAGCATAAGAGATAAAATCCGACTTTGTGTCATCCGACATATTGGCTGATTAATCAAATCAATATGAATATGATCCTTTTAAGCTATTATTGACCGAGACTGGTGTCTTGCCAATATCACTCTATCCCTACTAAAAGCTCTGTGGAGTTTTTGCTTAATGCAGGGTCTATAGTTCAGAGTCTCAGACCTTTAGTAACAGGAGAGTATATGAGCATATGAGAGGACGGCATCAATTTTGCCACGTAGAGGTACCGGATTTGCTATCCTGCCTCATACAGACTGACTCATAGTTGTGATCTCACTTCTAAACAGTTATTGTGAGAGCAGTGGGATTTAAAGATGCTATAGATGCTATAGATAAGGTCTCAGAAGAATATTAGTTGATAGCTCTAAATTCTTGTTGGTTTACAAATTAGAGCTGAGGAAATGATGATCAATAGTGTAATATCACAATATGGCATGCAATTTTTTATTTTATTTTATTTTAACATACCAAAATTTTATTAGTGAAAGCTATTTGGAGCAGCTCTTAAGCAGCAGTAGCTCATTATCATAGATTTTGGTGGGGCATAAACAACTAGATTGTACTTGACTTATGCTATAGGCTACTTGGAGTATGCACTTGGAAGTGGACAACATACAGTCATTCTTACAGTTAGCAGTTTTTATCTAGCAGGTATGTTTCCCAAAAAGCTAATATGATTAACCAGGGTTGCCAGGTTTCAGCAAAATTCCCAGCCTAAAAAAAGACCTAAAACCATTCCTACAAATTCAGGCATCGAAAAAGAGAGACACATTTTTCTCAAACATTGCAATATATCTTACAATAGAAATTCTGGAAATGTATTTATTTTTTTATTTCGGAATATTTGCTATAAAACAAGATTCTGGTAGCCATGGAGTATTTACAAACTAGACTAATTTGGTGTGAATACCACAACCCTGGTAACCGTGTCATTGACTGTCCTGTCCTCTGTTCCTCCTCCACTGAAAATTCATCGAGCGAGCATAGGGAACTTTGGGGGAGAGTGGCATTCCTGCACAAATGGCCCTCTGTTAGCGCTTGTTGCAGTTCTCAAATGAGACCACTTGGTGCAATAATAACCATATGGAGCTACATGCGATTGTACAGCATCTAGAAAGGCAAGCAAATCAATGTTTGTATTGTTTGTATATTGTAAATATGACAAGTATTGCATTATGGTATTTTCATCCAACCCTGGTGTGATGGGGAAAAACTCCAAATGTGAACAAATTAGTGATTAACCCTAAAGTAACCTTTATTAGTGATTTCACTTTAAAGAACCATAAATTACAGAGCGACTGATTCTGTTCACTGTAGGACTATTGAAAGCGGTTGACTTATGACCTCCACTGGCTCTGATAAATGTACATGCATACTGTGTGTAGAGCACTGATAAGGTCCTAAATAAGCACACGGGTATTCCAAGCCTAATTGGGTCTGCACTATAGGGAAAACACAACACATTCTTTTATACAAGTCTGTCATTCAGGATTTCTAGCTTTACTGATATAGTGTTAATAGGATGAAATTTGCATTTGCTTTCTGTGAATCTTAGCTGCGTGTTTGTCATAGCTCCCAAACAAACAGTGCTGTGCTGAAAAAGTCTGCAGTGCTTTAGTCTCTCTCATCTCATCTCCTCATCTGTGCACTCAGTTCAAACTGATCAGCTTCCAAT
This sequence comes from Ictalurus punctatus, assembly GCF_001660625.3. Classification (NCBI taxonomy): domain Eukaryota; kingdom Metazoa; phylum Chordata; class Actinopteri; order Siluriformes; family Ictaluridae; genus Ictalurus; species Ictalurus punctatus. The sequence continues at coordinate 14,170,710 of NC_030436.2, forward strand.
GCATCAACTTTCATGCTAATAATAAAATACAGCACCAACCAGTAAATTATTACCAGAATTACTGAGCACATCATATAGTGTTTTCGAGTGGAATTTCCCTTTAATAAGCCTACAGACTTTATTATATGACTTGTTTGCACTGCTTTAATGCGGTATAAGCACTAGACCACGTACTGCCAGCCGTTTCGTATAGTGTTTACTTCTATAATCCTTCTATATTTATGCTGTAATTTCTCTGGAAATGGAAAAAATAGTTGCTAGGTCATTGCACATTTTAGTCACATCACACTAAGTGACCAAACCAAGTACATCTGGGTGTTTTGGATGCCACTTTGTCTACAGTTTGTTAGAGTATTTGTACATTTCAATTTAACACAAGCGTGTGACTGGGGTATAGTTGTCTCATATAAAACTGCTGCATGTATCCTAAGCCAGACAGTACAGAATAGACTTGAATAAAGCCAAAAACACTATTTGTAAATTTGTAATAATAAATGTATGCTTGCAGCATTATCCAAAGCCACCACCCTAGCTAGTCTCAGTTGAATTTAAAGGCTTTAAAGCCTTAACAATATTAGCACAATTGCTTGAATTATTACATTGCCAGTATTTCATGCCACAATGTTTGCTCCTTGGACTCTTGACTTTAGATATTCTCTCATGTTTTTTTTGTTTTTTTTTACCCTTATTTCCTGCCCAGTTTTGTATGTTTTTGGGGATGAACTTGTTTTTCCAGTGCCTGTTCCTCTGAATCTAGGAGCTGGCCAATGGAAAGACCGGGGGAAAAAAGGGAGAACGACTGTGACTTCTACCATTTCCCAATGGTATCATTTATACTAACTCATACTTAGTTTCCCAGATTTGAAAATGTTTATGTGCATGTCTGGATGAGTTATGTTGATGTATTAGTAGTAATTCTATGTAAATAATACCCTGACGCAGTAAGCTGCATGCCAGTTTATTCTCTATAAGTGCTGTATGTGTTCCCCAAGTACCTGCATTTCTCATGTAAGAGAGTGTGAATAAGAAGTCAAAGTGCTGACACACCAGCTAGAGTCAAAGAGAATTTGAGTTCCACCCAGAATACACTGACGTTCTGTTTAGGGAGTCGGTCTCAGAAACACCTTCATCTAGTTAAATCATTTCTAATTATGTCTTGCAATTTCATTTTAAATACACGCCAAGTAGGGAGCATTAAATTACGGGAAATAGTGAGTTTGTGTACCGATCCCTTGCCCCCCATATACACCGTTCCCCATCCAACTATGAAGATCTAACTAGTGGAAGGAGGAAACTCTCACATTGGATTATATCCACATCAAGTCATAATAAACCCATTCTGACTAAAATTTCACAAGTCTACACAAATCTGTGAAATAAAAATATCGAAATTTAAAAGGAATTTGTTTTAGTTTTGATACAGATAAAGCTGAAATCAGATTTCAGCTATTCTGGATATTCTTCTTTAACACTGGTTGTGTATCTTTAGCTTGTTGTTTTGTCTTTTTTTTTTTTTTTTTTTTTTTTCTTCGATTGATTAATATGACTAATCAGTGAATACTGAGTGGTGTTCAGGGGTTTTGGTTATTTGTAACCAACCCACCCATCTTTCCATAGAATGTATGTTTATGACTAGAGAAAAACACTTTCTAAAATCTCCTCTAACAAGACCAGGGGCTATTTTTAAAATAGTGCATAGTGCAAGGTCGATGATGAGTTCTTCAAAACAAACCTACTGGAATGAAATAAAAGGTAGACCTGTTCCTGGGATATAGTAGGGAGGGTCTAAACAGAGGACACTAGAATGCTATTTATCCAGACTTACTAATCCAACATTGTGTTGGCTTATATGTCTCTAATAAGCATGTACACCACACACACACACACACACACACACACACACACACACACACACACACACACACACACACACTTACACACACTCTATATTTACTGATTTAGACCTAGTTCAACTTTATGACTCAAGAGTGATCATTTTCCTGATAAGAGCTTCATTTGAAATTTAAAAAAAATAAATAAATAAAAATTTCTCTGATCCAATTTCACTTCATTTTAAGGCACAAAATGATGGGGTTAGGTTACTGGATTTGAGCCAAAGAGAGAAAACGAGCAGATAGTACTGCTGACGCAAACAGAATCTGTGAGTATAAGAGATCAAGAGCAAGGTGTCAGCAAAAAAAAAACGGCTTTGCCGAGTGACCAGCAGCCTTTTCACTCTGGCGGAATTGATGTGGAGGAAATGCTGATGGTGACAAGCAGGGCGAATGAGAACAGAAATGTTGTGGGAAATGGGAAGGAAGGAGGCATGTGAGGGGGAATAAATAGGAGTCAGTGTTTTCCTTCAGATTTCTAAAGAAAGCCTCTGCTTTAAAGGTACAGTGAGGGGAATTCAACCAGCTCTGTAACACTGTGATCAGATTATATCCATGTTCACTGTATTTATGCGGAACTGACAAGTTAAAATGAGAAGTGGTACTTAAAGGGACAGGCCCAGAGATACGTCAACTAGTTGACCTTCTCGATAGAAGGAAACTCTTTAAATGCCAAAGGTTGTGTTGTATTATTTTTTGTTTGTTTTGTATTGTAATTTGACCAGTCACAAGCATGAAATCATGGCTAATGTTTAATTATTACACATAAAATTGTGATTAATTATTTAATTGTCTTTCCTGTTAAATGTATGCCACTTCTAAGCATTTAGACCACAGCCCTGTTGAATTCTTAAATGTGCTTGGTTACAAGGTATTGAGTATTTTTCTAGAACAATACAACTCTCAGTAGTACCAGCTGTAATTCAATTTACAGGTTTGTATTAAAGTGCTCATTCTAATACAATATAATATATGTAGTAACAACAGGGGCTTGGTGGATGCTATGTATAAACAGATTAAAAGCATACTATTATTTAACAAAAAGAAACGTATAATCACTGATATGGTGAAGTTTGTCGGAAGGAGTCTCCAGTGTCAGCACTTCATAACAGTCGGTAAGTTTCCCTCCATGGGAAAGTTTTCAATACGTAGGACTTTCCAGTAAAGCTTTTTTCTTTTTCTTATTCACTTCAAGAGAGGTAAACAAAACATGCTGGGTAGGACGCAACCGTTTCTAACTTTTATAACTTTCGTAACTTGTTTCGTGGCTGTTCCACGATAGTAAATGTAACTATAAATGGATGAAACATACAGCAAGGCGTTCATTAATTAATACTAAAATGCCATCTTTGGTAAATTATTGTGGTATTAGAGGAATATGACAATTCAGGACATTCTGCTATAAAAAAAATCACAAATACACAAATAAGCTACGTGACAGTAAACAACATACTCTAATGAAATCTATAAAATATAGTCTAATGTACTATTTTGTACTAATGTGCTACATCTTGTGGTTTATATATATATATATATATATATATATATATATATATATATATATATATATATATATATATAAACTTAGACTATGGTTAAATTAAAGGCTAACACTACAACATATTTTTGTGTAACATGACAAAGCATGCTTACAAAGACTTAATAGTAATAGATTGAAGAATAATGATTCAAATATATGATGGTGTAGCAATCTGATAATATCAATAAAACAAAATGAGTATGAACCTCACTGGCACCCTGTCCAGGGTGTACCCCGCCTTGTGCCCAATGCTCCCTGGGATAGGCTCCAGGTTCCCTGTGACCCTGAAAAGGATAAGCGCTATAGAAGATGAATGGATGGATGGAGAATGAACATCTTTTTTCCATCTTTATTACAGTGATAAATTATGATAAGCCTGATCAGCTCTCTACTTGTAATACTGTATATTCCAACACCATTACTGCTATTTAAAGTCTAACATTATAAGTGTAGTGTGAATATACATGGATTACTGTATGGACTTAGCGTAATTTATTTACATTCTGTGAGTTTGTGTACTACCATTAATCTAACTACTCCCAAACATGTGCGGGCATGACCGTGTATCACTCCAGAGTGACTTGGCCTGTCTTGGACAAATAATTCTCCTGTTTTAAGGACTCCTGTTTTCTTATGGGTGTGGGAAACTTTGCCACATATCTTCCCAAGTTAGCTGTAACCACACAAGTCTTTCCACATAGTACTGTTAATGAAACACAAAGGAACAAGCAACTATAGAGAACATAGGGTTAGGGTTAGGGTTGTATTCTTTTGCCATTTTTTTTGGTTTTGTTTACGCTGCCAAAGTCCAAACAGATCAATAGTGTTTGAGTGCTTTTCCACATCACCGACAGCCATAGGTACCTCCCAGCTTGCAATCTCTCCTGATGTATCTCACAGACAGATTCAAGGATGTTTCCTCCATTTCCTGTGTTTTAGAGGCATTTAAAGAGCCACTTAGTCCTTGCACATCCTCTGCATTACAGTCTGTGAAACCCAGGTTAACGCTAAGCTTCTTCTTCCAAATTTATCAGGTCACAGAGGTCAACCAACAGCACAAGGGTTTGGAGCAGGGTTTGGGCATCATGCTGGATGCAAGAAGGGGGCTAGGGCATGTGGGAGAGGGTGTCTGAGGTTAAGGGAATACCGTACAGATTGTAAAGAGTGCACTAGAAATCTACCTAACCCTATTTGGAGTGTTTAGGAGTTTCTTTCTAGAACAAGCAAAAACTCCCTTGTGCCTACTAGAGACCTCAGAGATTGCTGTACACACCTGTGGTTGTTAAATGTTTTTATATCTGCCCCGGTATTAACATGGTATCAGAAATAATAATTAAAAAGGAGGCAAATTGTAACGACAGAGAAAACACTGACAAGCCAACCCCTTCCCCTGAGCTGACCCCCATACTCTGTGTTGGAATAACATATTCCTCATGAGTTACCATTTAAGGATAAGGGGTGGAGCTGAGAAGCTCTGTTGCATTGGGGGTGGAGCTAACTTCTAGGCTAGAGAAATTTAATGCGTGAAACGAAGAAACTTATAAGATCTGTTGCATGGCAGTATTGCAAATCCCAGTTTTTCTAACGTGTTTTTGAAAGTATGTGACTATTATAGATCTAGAAACACTTTAAAAACTTCCACCTTTAAGATGTTATAAAGATTAAGCCATTGATATCAAAAGTATTGATATCAAAATAAGATTGCATGGTAGTCTAAATACTTAATTTGTAAAAAGTGTAGTGTTTTGGCCTGTATTTGAATTACAGTACTGATATCCAGCTGAGGCTGTGTTTTAGCCTGTGACTGAGTCACACTGCTAGCGTTATATCCCAGGTGATTTCAAGAGCAGCCAGTAGTTGGCATCAAGCTAATGTTGTACTGGAGCCCAGTTGGATTGGACCGATGCTAAGGTTGAAGGTGACAGGCAGAGCAGGATGGAAGTCCTCCCAGATACGCATTTCCTGATCCTGGATCATGCTGTTTGCTTTGGACAGACTCTCTTTTCACAATCTCCATTTCACACCCATGTCGCCCTACGATGCACAGTGACTGGTGAAAAGGTGACCTCTCTTTTTCCGTGGGTGCTATCAGTGTTTGTGTGGGTGTTTAATGCACTCCCAGGACCTCCTCTCAGTCTGCTGATCCACCCTGCTCCTCTTCACCACTACAGATACTGTATCCGATACCCTGCTATCGCTTTGACAATATTTTTGCCCATAGAGTGCAACATAAAAACAAGGGCTCCATTTCGGTTAAGACAACAAAACACTTGTGTCTTGACGTAGTAGGCTGTGAGTTGATAAATTAAGGATGTGTTTTAGTTCCATGGATTGAAGTAAACCCGACTGATTCAGTGAAAGTCTCTTAATTTATTGCCCCCTTTTTTTCCAAGATTGCTTTGTTTATGTAGTGAACATTGGATTAGTTCAACAAAACAGACTTCATATAAAAACCATAATGAACTTTCCTTTACTTTCACACTATCCGTTGTTACCCAGATGAGGATGGGTTTCCTTCTGAGTCTGGTTCCTCTCAAGGTTTCTTCCTCATATCATCTTATTGAGTTTTTCCTCGCCACCGTCGCCACTGGCTCGCTCAATACGGATTAATCCACACACTTAAAATCTGTATCCCGTGTTTATATGTTTCTGTAACGCTGCTTTGAGACAATGTCCATTGTTAAAAGTGCTATGCAAATAAAATCGAATCGAATTGAATGTATACTGATTAAATGAGGAGCCTACAAGCTATCCTTCACCCATTTTTTGTGTTCAGCTGATCTGATAGCCCTGTTGTTATGTCTCTCATAACAGTCAAAGCTGGGGTTTGGATTCAGAAGCTGGTCCTAAATCAGGCCAAAAGTAGTTTCTTAAGTGTTTACGACCAACACTGTGGTTACGAGAAGACAACGTTTAATTATGTGTGTGCTTTTGTTTCATAAAAAGTCAAAAAGGACCCTGAGGGCCAGTAATGGAAAAGAAAATGCACTCCACTGCCAGGGTAACCTTCAAGTCAATGAAAAGTGTCTTGGCAGGCTTTGTGGAACAGTTGGACATGTCAGTACTTTAACGAGCACATACTGTTGATCTCTCTGCGTTCTGGCTGAGAGAATCTGTCACCATCTATTGACCATTATATCGAACTACACCTAATGAATGAATGCAGGGGATTGAGATGAAACCACAAAAGTCATGTTTTGACATTTTAAAACAAAGCTAGTTTAAATAGCTTAAGCACAGAATAAAACACAATGACTTTTGGGGTTTAAAAAAAAACTTATTAGAGAATTACGTTGATACTTTTCTAGTTACATTTAACGGTGAACTTTTGTGAACCAAGTACATTCCTGTTATTACTTGTGTTATAGCAGATATAAACAGCTGCATCCTTAGCAACATCACTTTCTTTCTCTCTCCTGAAATTATTAAGACTTAAAAAATGCAGCTTGTCATGTTACCAAGAAACGGCAAGCCCATCTGTCTGGAAGACTTTCCTGTGACGGAAAAACTTAGTTATGGCTTTAGCTCTAACAGTGGAGACGCCAAAAAATAAGTAAACATCTCCTCATAGAAAGCTTCAACATCAATAACAATTATACGCAGTTTTTAACCCTTTTATGTGGTTACATTGGAAAAGGTCTTTTTTTGTGGTTTAGCTGCCATACGGTATATACACAAGGGGGAGCTATTCACACGATTTAAAATGATTTTTGCTATGACGTGAGTAGTTACAGTATTCAGTATAGTGTGATTACTATACATTTTTAATCTTCATGTCACCAGTATTTACAATACAGTTGCAGTATCCAGAAGGCAACTTATAAAGTTACACATACCACAAGTGCTTTTACTCACTAACTCAAGACTCTGGGGTTATATTTATGAAGATGGTGTCTGATCAGTTTAAGATCATGGTGACCGTGGATCACCCTAAACTCTCAAAGCAGTGGAAAAACACTGACATGGCTACATGAGAAGACAATTTGTGTTATTTGCAGTGTCTTCCTGTCCTGAATGCTATAATCTAAAATCTGTTGGTTCTCTGAGCAGTGTGGCTTTTTCCCCCTTCTCTTTTCTGTTCGGTTTCTGATGTGTGTGTGTGTGTGTGTGTGTGTGTGTGTGTGTGTATTCACCAGACTGCAGTTACACTTGTCACCTGGACTGTGAGAACCATGTACAGCTCGACTGTAACCAGGGAAATGTGCAAAAAGAAGACACGCCTACCGACCCCCCATGCAGGGCATATTCTACAGCACCTCCAGCAAAGGTAACAGTTCTTTTTCATCCAACATTCACAAAACATGTAAGAAAAAGAAGTAAAAAATGAACAGTTGCTCCAAAAATAGATTTGAAACAATCAGCTACTTCTTACGGTGATCACACCCAATATACTTAGAATAGTGTGTCGTGCCAATAATAAGAGCAATATCTTATCTTCTGGTGACACAGCCCTACCACAATGTATCACGTCAGCTGAATTTCAGAACATGACCTGGGTCTTGTTCCATACACCTCCTCTGTCTTGAAAATGTCTTGTCTGCCTGTCATGAAAGAGCGAGCTGACCATTGCATAGAGAAATGTTGAATAGTGAATAGGAGGCTGTTAGCATTGGTCCTTAGTATAGTTTCTCAAAACCATATTGCTGTTCATAAGAAAAGAGATCAAGAGATTTTATTAGGTATGTGTAGTTTTGCTGTATCTCTGTGCCTACAACAAACAGAAAACAATTTTAGGTTAACCTTAACTATTTGCGATGCAGTCTAGGAAATCCATCATTTCTGCCTATAACATACTCTGACACGTATATTTCACCAAAATGGTGTTTATTTACTTTTTAATCTTGCTTTCTATAAAGATCAGGTTTGGTAGGGAGCCAGTTTAACAAACATGGTGGTCATGCTGTTACATGCATGTAATGAAATGGACGCACAGTGGAGGAAATAAACATAGAGCGCGTCAACATTTTTTTTCAGTAAATCTATTTCCAACAAGGTTATTCACATGAAATTTTCACCAGACATCAGTATTAACTCAAGAAATCCACTAAATGTAAAGAATTCACAACATTAAAGTCCATAAATAAAGTTATGTGTAATAAAGTGGAATGACGCAGAGATGTTTCTTGTGTGACACCTTGGTAACGAAAAGCCTTTTTATAGACCATCAATTTACTAACCCAGCTGATATTAATTTGCACAGATAGGAGGTATAATTACTTATGGATTTCAGCTGGTTCCTTGCCTTACCTTACCTTGGAGAACTGCTTTTTCTTAGCGTGTTCAATACTTTTTTCCTGTGTCATTCCACTTTATTACACATAACTTTATTTATGGACTTCAATGTTGTGAATTCTTTATATGTGTGGATTTCTTGAGTTAATACTGATGTCTGGTGAAAATTTCATGTGAATAGCCTCATTGGAAATATATTTACTGAAAAAAATGTCGACGTATCCAATACTTATTTCCCTCATTGTAACTTCATTTATAGACTTTAATGTTTGGATTTCTTTATATGTGCGGATTTGTTGAGTTAACACCAAAGTCTGGTGAAAATTTCATGTGAATAGCCTCATTGGAATAGCTGTCAGTGATACTTACTTCCCCCAGTGTAAGACTAATCAATGTTTCATATATCAGTTCAGCAAAATATGTAGTATTAACCCTACTCACCATGAGGGAGACGCTCTACAGTATATAATGACAGATCTAATTCTAAATGCTTCCTTTTTGCTGTTGATGTTGTAAAAAGTCTGTGATCCAAAATACTTCATTTTGGATTATAGCCCTTCACTACAACGCATGAACATATTACCTAAAGGAGTAACTGAATTAGTGCTAGACGTCGAGGCTTTGTGTTCTCCACATGCTTTCTAGATTGACATCCATTGTGTCAAAGCGTTCAGATGTCGAGCTAATGCTTTACCTTGACAGTTGTTAGATGAAAGGGACCAGCTAGCTAATGGACACTGAAGTAGAGCTCTTAATTACCGTAAAGATTTTTATTAAATCATGTGGACCAGTGTGGACCTTAATGTCAGCTCTCAGCCTGAAAGTAAAGCTGTTTCAGAGACAAAACATGCCATGGAACAAGAAAGCGCTTTAGTGTTGTCTGATGTAATTGAATAGAGGTGTTACAAATTGCACTGAGATTGAGTTGTAGTGCTTAAATTATCAGAGCTTCTTTATCTCCATTTTTACTAATGTGAGTATGTATTGAATAAGTGTAGGACATACGACAGTGCAGGACAATGACTTGCATATTTTTCTCAACATCATTATCTAAAAAAAAAAGATAACATCTGCACTGTATTACCCCCACTGTACACCTCTGCAGTGTCACATCCCCTCAGTATCTCCTCTCATCCGTTCTCGCTTTAAATGTCACTTTATATTTCTTTTGAAAAGGGTACATTACGTTCTCAGAAAGAGCCTTTCCCTAATCACGCTATTATACCGTACAAGCCCAGTCTTCCATCCCATAGTCCTGCACTCACTCTGCTACCTAATCTCTAGCCATTACTATTAGCATTAATTTCAAACTCTGTGTTCAAACTCTGTGACGGTGTTACATGCCTTTTATTCATAGAACCTGTATTACTCTGATAAACTACAGTAAGGGTCATTTTTACTGAATAGTTCCTTCATGCCGTTTCATTTTTAATCTGTTTGTAAAATAATCTGTTTGTAGATTATTTGCTCAAATATTCTCGCGCCTTTTCGACTTCGACTTCCTTTTTCCTGTCTCCTGCATGGAAACCGCAAACATGAGTGTGCACTCTGTAACATGCTCACCTTCATGTTTACACATATACGTATATAATTGTGTAAACCTCAGAGGTGTCCCGGCAATGCGGAAGCTTCAGAAGCTTCTTGTTTTTATCTCTGTTTCTGTGTATGTGCTCTGATCCTTATCGAAGCTCTTAGCTTGCTTGCGTCTCTACTTCCTGTTTGTATTCTAATTCACACGAGATGTAGCAGTCTTCCTGGTCATGCAGCATGACTTCAAGTGCACTCTTTATCTTTCTTTCACAGAGAGCGCGTGTGTGAAGTCTTCATTTTACTGTTCACTAGGGGTGACCGATATCATGATACATTTTTTACGATACACGATATGTGTTAGAATAGTTGCTGTGGTGTACATATCTGAGAATTTGTGTCAGAGCCAATAGGTACTTGAAATCATGTATCGGTATCCCATCAGTTTTATCTTATAGTCGGTGCCGAATTCGATATTGCGAACACCTGCTGTAATACACAGATCGAAGATTAATGCTCTTCCGAAAATTCAGAAATTTCCAACGGGATTTTACAAAAACTACTAAAGATGGCAAAGCTCTACTGTAATTGTACTGGCATACACACATACATACAGTATACCGTATTTATCTACAATACATTAATGTATTAACATGTTTTAATGTGAATGGCATCACTACAGCACTCCAGTCAGTCCATCCGTCCAGAAACCATTTGCAAATGTTACAGTAAAATGTGTAGATACGCATATCCATAATCAGGAGATAAAGTTAGCCATTCAATGTTGAATTTCATTTCGTATGAATGTGCACCACTAAACTTTCACTTGGACGTTTTTGATGGCTAGCTAAGACACGGCACAGCAAAGATAGCCAATTACAGGAGCTGCCAGCATGTCTCATTGGCTAAACACAGTGGGAGCCATTTAGATTTAGATCACCACAGCAACAAATCAAATCGAATCAAGACAACAAACTAATATGCTTTAAAAACGTGTTTTTTGTAGTGTGTGAAAGAGCTGGTCCAAATGCATGACAGTCCACTACAGGGTGTCTCCAAAAGTCTTCGTACATAGGGGAAATAAGCACTTTTTTGCAAAATGTCTTCCAAAATGTCTTCCAATATATATATATATATATATATATATATATATATATATATATATATATATATATATATATATATATATATATATATGTGTGTGTGTGTGTGTGTGTGAGTGTGTGTGTGTGTGTGTGTGTGTGTGTGTATATATGGCTGGATCAGGAAGCTGTCATAAGGTTGCGATGTACTTCAACAGGAAACATGGCAAGCACATCACACATGACACTGTTGCTAAACTTCTTAACAAATTCTAAAAGACTGGAAGGTATAGACGGTACACTAATGGAGGTTATGGGAATATTAGCAAAATTTGATGGAGCATGGAGAGCAGCTTTGCAAACCAGCTTCTTGCTTGGCTTGGAGCTTGGCATATGATTGGCAGAGAAAGAAATTAGAGACTCTGTGCATTATTAAACACAAACGGAGAGAGAGAGCATGACATGAGGTGTCCTGTCTACCAAAGAAGGGTATGAAAAGCAGATCATGTAAAGGACCTGACGCTGCATTTAACACCAGTGTGTAAGAGGAGTCTATCATTAGAGACTGGATACTGAGTGTCACTAACAAAAACCTGTCCAAACCAGAAAGCCAACACTACAGTAGTGCTGACTACAAACCAAATTACAGGTCTACATTAATGCGCTCTTTCTAATACATTATTGTTTCTGTAGTAACAGCTCATTCACAGGGACTTGTATGGAAGACTCGGATGCTACATAATCTAGCACTATAAATATATAAGACTAATCAAATGAACAATGAACAGATTAAAAACATTTTACTTAAAAGAAACATATATAGTTAATATGGTAACGCTTTCTGTATTTAACATTAATGGAAGGAGACTCCAGGCTTAGTGGTTAGCACATTTGCCTCGCACGTCTGGGGTTGGGGGTTCGAATCCTGCCTCTGCCATGTGTGTGTGGACTTTGCATGTTCTTCCCGTGCTTCAGGGGTTTCGTCTAGGCACTCTAGTTTCCTCCCACAGTCCAAAGACATGTGTTGTAGGATGATTAGCATTTCCAAATTGTCCATAGTGTATGAATGGGTGTGTGAATATGTGTGAGATTGTGCCCTGCGATGGATTGGCATTCCATCCAGGGTGTTCCCTATCTTGTGCCCAGAGTTCCCTGGGATAGACGCCAGGTTCCCCTGCGACCCTGTGTAAGATAAGCGGCATGGAAAATAGACGGATGGATATGTCAGTGTGTAACACCTTGTAAATTTCCCACAATCTTCAGTCTTCAGGACAGTATCTTGGTAAAATGATAATCACCTTTTTTTGTCTTATTAACTTTGAGAGAAATGCTAAGTTAATAACAGTGCTAGTCCTGCCAGGTCACCAGTGTCTTGAGAGCTCCTGTCAATTTTAACCGCCTTCTGCTCACTATGTGTGCACTGCAACTAGATTTGGTGGCCTATTTCGGTGTTTCACCTGCTGTTCCAAATAATTCCACAAGTGTTATGCGAGTGAGGTCCAGTGATTTTGTTAGTCCCTCATGCTTGTCATATAAGTCCTACACACCCAAAAATATTGGCCCTACACACCCTACAGTTGTCATATTGGAACGTAAAGTGTTGGGTTCTGTTTATTCAAAAATGTAACCTCAGAGTCTGGCCAACAGCTGGGGATCTGGATTTATTGTAAGCTATACCCGTCAATGTGTACGTTGTGCAACTGTCGACGTTGTACAATAAGACACTGCTATCGCTGTGACATTTTTTCAATTCAATTCCCATATTTGCTCGTAACAAACGAGAATGAAGTATTCATCTCGATGAAACTTGGCAGCAAATTTGCTCTAGCCTCTAGCTGGTCAACTGTCAGTTTTATCCATCCAATCTCATACCCTTGTAGACCTTGGCCTTTTTCTATGGAAGAGCAATTCTGCCCATTTTTCATGGGATCGATTATCTTCCTTCACAGCAATTTGAAAAAAAGCCCATCCAACATTTCCTCCAGCTCTGCTATAGTATATTGATGCCATGCAGGGCAGGGATCCTCATCTTTGGGCCAGTCAATAACCAAACCCCCAGGAGGGCAATCTTCGTCTCCTCCATCTTCTTCCCATCAACCATCTCATCGATTATGGTAATATATCAGAAGGCTTTGGCTTCAGGTAATTTGTCTGCATTTATTGAAACAGCATTTTTTTTTTTTTTTATATCTACACATACATACACACACACACACACACACACACACACACACACACACACACAATCATCCAGCAGCATTTGTAGACGTGTTTGTTATTCTTTTCTTTGGGATACAAGGAGCCAGGATTTGTTTTGCTGCATTGACAGAATACACAAGAATACTGGCTTGTCGCCAAAGCTTTAGCTGTCTCCAAAGCTCAATGAAAATTGAGTAAAGCTGTGACATGGGAAATCGAAACGTGGCTTTCAACCACCCTCTATTGAAAGACTTGATCTCTTTGTTTTGAGCTAGGGCTTTTCATCACACTCAGTAAAATATAGTTTATAAGGTGAATAGTGGACAAAGCAAGTCTGCATATGGACAAGCAAAGAGAGGATATTACTGATGCTTTTACAGTATGGAGTAATATATCTCCAAGGTATGAGGAAAATAATGAGCCATGCTGAATGACACCCAGACTGCTGTTGAAAAGTATTTACTCTCTCATTATGCTGTACTCAGCTGGCTCTCGACTACTCAAGGTCAGGGTTAAAGGTTAAGTCCAGGGGTGCCTGCTGGGCTTTAAGCGAGGTCAACAGTCATGACCTGCAGATATGTTGTGTACGTTTTATTATTGTGATGCCTTTGCAATGGTCTGGTTTAAAGCCTTTGCATCCCAAAATGGATACATTTCATTCATGGAACAGTTTGGTATGCAGGGGTGTCCATCTTCTGAAAAAAAGAAAACATAAACAAACCCAAAACAAACATGTAGCAATATTTTTTAGATTACAGGTCCTTAAAAATGAAGAGTAGTTTGGAAGACCAAATCGCTGTTTTGATGTTCAAAATTCAAAAGATGAGAAAATGCCATTATTGGATCTAACCGGTTATGGAGCATGGAGACATTATGGTGAATTCAACTCTTTCAGGAAGTAAACTTTAAGATATTAGTCAGTATATACAAAACAACAATTTTTAATTTGCTGACGGAAATGATAGCACCCAATGTTTAAAAAACAAACAAACAAACAAGCAAACAAATCCATAAGCCACAGTACACATATAGAATCCCAAACAACAACTGGCATTTCCATTTTTAATGCATTACCAACATTTCTTGTGGATAAGTAAGGGAAAAAACTGCATGCTGTTATAAGAAAATAATCAACAATTGAGTGGTGTGATGAAGTACGTTAATGGTATCACCCCGAAGTGGATTATTTTCCAAAAACTGCGTGTACTATTATTTAAAAAGAAATGGTACGTCCTCAATCCTGACGATTTTCCCATCGGAAAAACTTAAAGCGCTGACACTGGGGACTCTTTCCATAAATGTTAATAAATTCTGCCTTACACAAAGCTTCACCTTATCAATATTTATACATTTTTCACAGTTCTTTTAATGCACTTATTATAAATGATGTAGATCATTAGACTATAACTATAGAAAGGATCAGAAATGACTTAGCACTAGGCAAAGGTAGGTAACCGCTCTGGCCCCCTAAAAATGCAACTTATATAGAGTACTGTGGAAAAGTTTTAGGCACCCTATTTGTTTTAGTACAAACTTTGTTATAGATTTTTTATTTTATGACTTCTACATTATCAAGTCAGTACAAAAAACCATTTTCGAATCCCAAACATTAATTTTCTAGCACAAAAAAATGTTTATATGTCATCAATGTAAGCAGCATATCACGTAGGAGAACATTTTCAGATAAAAAACACACTGAAGGCTGCTGGGTTTTGCTGCAAAAATAAGAAGCAAGTGCGACAGTCAAAGTCTCCAGAAGACCCGTGACTGTTTCTGCAACTTACAGCTAATTTCTTTATAAAACTGCACTAATTTTACCGGAGACTACTATTTTTATTTTTAAAAAATTTCTCAGACCAAATATTGACTTGCTCTTTACGGTATGTTTTTTTTTTTTAACTGTAGAAACATTTCATTTCATTATTTTGAAGGCATTTTTGCTCTACAGCATTTCTTTGCATGTGCCTGGAACTTCTGCACAGTACTGTATATTTTTAAATTATTAATGCTAAATAACATAAGCTGAAAATGTAAATCGCAATGTTAAAACTCTGAAATGATCAACACAAGCGATCTTGTATGCTCATGTGATTAAGCTCATGTGATTATTTTTTAATGCTCAGTCCATTTCTTTTTAACAAATTCTAAAAATAAATAAATAAATAAATATATTAGATAAACTATAGATAGAATATTTTCAAGTTTAAAAATCATGCACTGTGACACCATCCTTGGGCAAGTTGGCATCTTGACGCAGCTTGTGTGTAAGTTCCTTCATGATTTCACATCTGTACATGTGTGTATGCTGGCTTTCAGTGTGTGTTAGTTCCATCATTGGGCCATGTATACTGTATGTGTCAGTATTATTGTAAAGAGCATTGGAATGAATTAAGAATGCAAAACGTAACAATAGAGCATACATTATGAAGGCCATTCAATTCATACCTGTGGCTTTTTCAAAGGCTTATTATAATGAAGTGCACTCTATTTACACAGCCATCAAAGCTTCCTCTATTCTGCCTGCTTGTGTAAATGGCTACACTTCCATTTAACAATGAGTGAAATTCAGACATACAGTATTTGCTCTTCTTCCAGAAAACCAGCACTTTGCATATTGGATGTTATGTAAAATAGGACCATATGCAGATTGGATCTTGTGTGGTGTATGTGTCGGTCTTTCTGTCTTTCCCTCTGTCTGGGGCTGTGTTTGTGAGAGTGTGTGTCTCGTTCATTAAGAGGAAGTGGCTATGGTCGAGCAGTTGCATGCAGGAAGAGAGACATGGGAGGGTGCAGACTCAACTACTGATGGTACAGCAAGGCGTAGAGAGAGAGAGAAAGGGGGGAGGAAGGGAGGGAGGGAGGGAGGGACGGAGTAATACGTCAACACGGCTCTGTTTCATGCTCTCTGTAAAGCAGGCAGGAAGGCAGTAAGCAGCTTGTTTCCTAGCCTTGACTGCTCTACTCACTACAAGCGCATTCAACACAGACCTGCATCATCTATAGATTTGCCGGAGGTTCAGTCATCAACCACAGCTTATGCAGCAATGTTCATGTGTGACATGAGCACTGCATGAGCAGTCGCAGCGACACGTCTTCCTCTTCCTTCCTTTTCTCTGCTGATTGACGAGTGTCGATCTGAGTGGCTGTGGATTTTTAAATTTCAAGGACCAAGCAGAAAAGGCCACTTATTCTCATTTTCAATGAGATCTTGATTTGCTGACCTGCCAGAAAGAGGAACCGAGGTCTCCTTTGCTCTCTTCCGCAACCCTCGGCAGTGATACGTGGAAGTACTTTGATACCTCGACTCTCCTGCTCTCGGATTTCCATCTGTCCCTTCAACAGACTCCAGGAGTTCTGGCCATTTATTTAAAGCAGTTCCTCATCTCCTGGTCGGATCTCTACTTCTTGGACTGCCTGGAGCCTGGAATGGTGCCGGGGGCCGCCGGAGGCCCCGCAAATGACCGGTAGCAATAGCATGAGCAGCGGCTACTGCAGCCTGGACGAAGAGAACGATGATTCCGCCTTCTTCACCGCCAAGACCACCTTCTTCCGCCGAGCACAGGCTAAGCACGGGGACAAGGTAATGCTGGGGAAGGGGGAAGAAGCGCAAAGAGTTTATGTTTTTAGAGATCACTGAACCAGAGAAGTGCTTCTTATTAGAATGCAGTCATGTAGTGCGGAAATGAGGTTGTGTTCTTGAAGTTTCTCAAGTTGCGCCAATCATGCCTCGATGCTCCATTTTGGTTTGCGTCCTTATATTTAAAAACAAAAAGTGAATATTGTGTGTTGGATTTATTAAGGGTGTGTTTTTCAAAAGATGGTTTTCGTGTACTTTTCTACATAGCCTCGCAAAATTTACATGTTGGAAAAACGTGTTTTTCGTCTTTGATGACGGAAAGTCTGTTGGTGGAAAGGTTTAACATGAGAACAAAAACTCGTCTTACCCTCAAACCTCAAAGTTGGTACAAGCTTTTTTCCCCCCTTCGGTGTTTCCTTCGTGTCAGTAAAATATGCTAATTGTAACAACGGCGGTTTTAAAGCTTGCTTGCGTAAACAGCGTATGTTGTACTTTGTGTACAAACCTTGGATTGTCTATTCTTCGTATGGATGATTTAAATATAGACAATGTGAAATGACATCTTAAACCTGTTTCTTGCAGCGTTGAGCTGCCGGGGTGGCGAATTTATGGTGAAGAGTGGACTGAAGCGGTGATAATGCAACTCACCTCCGTTTCCATATTATCTTTTAGAAAGAAGATGCTTCTATATAAGAATATGTTAGAGTTTAAAATATCTCCTGGTCTTGTGACACACCCTAAATGTGAGCTTACATTCTTTGGACTGTTGTGTTTTCCCAATGGACAGAGTTTCCCAAAATGTACTAGCACTTATGTTATATAAGCTTGAGACTAATTTATTTGTTTAAGATGCCACAGTGAGATGAATAACACGCACTGGCATATCGCTTTACAGCGGACTTGCACTTCCAGCTTATTTACGGTCTAGCTTGAAATATATATACGATCTGAGTAGTTTAAAACGGAATATTAGATTAATTATAGATTTGATATTGTATTACCACCTGAAAAATTGCATTGCACATTTATAAGCATTATATTCTCAGGTTAAGTATACATTAACAGGTCAACCCTTTGAATTCTCCTTCACCAGGCTTACCTCATCCTCAGTAGTGTCAGGTTTATAAAGATCCTTGTTCATACTATGAATTATTCACCCTCTATCTAGAAACAGTATGGATGACGAATTTAGTGTAGCAGAAAACTTGGTTATGTATACAAGGTTTTGTTGATTATGTGGGTTACATGTTGTGTAATAGGTCTATTAGGTCTGTCGTTGTAATAGCTAAAATAGAAAGATCATACGTTGTTTGGGCTGCCAGGATGTGGGTTTTGTGTGACTCTGGTTGCTAGGATGGCGCTGTCTATGTAGCTCTGGTTGCCAGGTTAGAGTTGGGGTTATTGTTGCAGAACAGGTAGTGTAACCTTAGCTCCAGCTCAGATTTCATCTTTAGACTATAGCTGAAGTGAGCTCTTGTATTTTACAAAAAAAAACTTTAGACCCTTAAACCTATCATATATGAATACAGTATCATAGCTTGTACAATATTTAGAATTTGAACAACATCAATAGGGGAAGAAATACGGAACATACAACCCTCTCTATGCTGTAAAATAGTTCCAGGAGCATTGTACCCATCATTCATTCTCCAGAGCTTGTGCAAATATGGCACACACTGACCATCAGCACCAAATTTCCTCCCACGTATAATTCATGTTGCACGCCATACTATAACGCTAACCCAGTGCTCAAACAGCAGGCGTTGTACAGAACAAATAGACTTCTACAAAGAAATAGACAAGCCCCACCCCCTGAAACATTGTCGTTACAGCCAGTTGTTAATGTTTGAATAGGGAAAGGTACACAAATGTTAAGGATAATCATGTGCAGAGCTTTGGAACTGAACAAGATGTACATGCACACACACTGAAGAGAAATGACTTCAGATGTATGATGCTTGATGACTTAAACCAGTAAAACTGGAGGATGCTTGTAAGAATGACAAGTATAGCAAGCTATAAAGCATGGCTTACACCCCACTCAACTCCATTTTACATTATGCAAATGATCCTGGACTCACAGGTGTTTTTGTCAGTCTCTCTTTCAAACCCACTCATAAAATGAGCATGAAATGATTTATGAAATTAGCAGTTTGTACACCAAAGCATACCCTAGCCTGTTCTGTGGTGGCCAAGCTGCTTTGCCACAGTGGCAATACATCAATAAACACATGGCATAATTAGCACTATACTAATGTCTATGGAGTGTGTGTTTGTGAGTAGCTTTGATGGTGTAACATTTTAGATGAGGTATAGTAGCCATGCAGATGATCAAGCTTTGTTGTTTATCAAAGGGATTTGAAACGTAGAGAGTGATAGCTTCTCACACTCAATGCTTGACCCAGTAATGAGAGAGAGAGAGAGAGTGAGAGAGTGTGTGTGTCTGTGTGTGTGGGAGGGGGACAGAGAGAGACTCGTTTTATTTCTACACTGCGGTACATTTGTATCTCTGCAGAAACAGGAGGAAAACAGCCTGTATGTCAGCCGAGAGCGAGATCTCATAGACATCGTGTAGTTGCTACAGTACTATTGTGCTATATTTTAGTCCAACACATTGGGTAAGAAAATAACACATTATGGCATGGAGTATGTGAATACGTCAGGTTTTCGGTTGTAAAAGGAAGAGGCCCATAATTTCACAGCTTCTGCTCTGCGATATTCAAGCTTCTGCTCAGGCCCAAAGTTCCTGTAACCCTGTCTGTTCATGCTCAGCACTGTGACTATATGCAAGACCAGTGCATTAGCAACAGCAATCAAGTCAAATAGGAAGTGATTTCAGCCTTTTCTGTTAAAGCTAGTCAGCCATTTTGACACAAGTTATCCTATGTAAGCCGTTTTAAAATTCATAATTCAAACAAAAACAACTTCTCATTTTAGTATCACTTTCCAAAATCACGCCCTGGAACATCCCTAAAAGATAGAACGCCTGAAAGCTAGTGCAAGACGGGGGAGATTTCTGAACTGACAGACCTCGTGACTGGTTGGACATTAGTGGGCAGGAGTAGAGCTGCACATGGGACTCTTTATTTATTTATTTATTTATTTTAATCCTGTTCATGCAGATTCAAACTCAGCTGATCCCCAGAATCGAAAACAAGTTATTTAAACCCCGTTAAGAGAGGTTTTTTCGACATAACAAAGACAAACTACAGTCTGAGGATGGCTCTGAGGGCATCTTGTTACCTAATCAGCTCAAAACACCATGTGCTGAGCTCAAGGTTGGAAGTGAGGACACGCTGAGGAAACACTTCTCTTATCATTTATGCAAGGTGATATTTGTCCCGATCGCTTCACAGATGTGCTTTGTTATGCATCATGGGCTTACGTTACACCCTCAGGTGTCAGTGTGGAGACTTTAGGATGCATGTTGTTGGTTTTTTTGTTGTTGTTTTTTTTATAACAACCTTTGGCATTTAATTTGAGGAACTGCAATGGTGTCAAATAATAAACAACATTTGTGAACAGGGAAATGTGGCATAGTTTAGTTAAGGTTTGATCTGTATGTGTAAAGTTATAGTTCCAGTTTACAGTCTGGTGCACTTCAAAAGGTTTTTGCAGTTTCTAGAGCATGCTTTTCCTGCTCCAGGGACCCAGTTGTGCATAGATAAAAAAAAAAAAAAAACAGGTTATGTCTGTAACGAAATGAGTAAAACTGAAAGAGATAGTTGACACTCGGTCTTTTTCCAATCTTCAACTGTCCTGTAACTGGAGCTAGCAGTTGGAGCTAGAGGAAGTGATAGGGGCCTTGATGGTCTTTAGTTCCGCAGGTGCTGCCGGTTGTGACCTGTTTACAGAGACATCCTCATAGTTAAATATGGTACAAACATCGATACTGTGGCAAATTAGGTGACAGTACACTTTTCTGAACTATCGTGGGTGGTGATTTTTTTATTTTTAAAAATTTTGTATTTTAATTACAGTTAAAAAAATATCTGAATTCACTTAAGTATTGTTAAAAATTGAACTACAAATCTTTAAAATGATAACTGTGTGAAAAAAAATGCCCTTGTTTTCAGTACTAAATAATAGATTTTTGTATCTATTAAATAAATTCATATCGTGCATCATAGAAACGTCTTTAATTATCCTGGGGGTCTTTAAATGAGGGTCAGTTCTCAGTGTGGTACAAAATGATGTAAGCATGGGAGACATGAAGGAGGCAAATAGATCCTATTCAACACCCACTGATTCACCATCACACACACCCACACACACACACACACACACACACACACACACACACACACACACACACACACACATACATACACACACAGCATCCCTCATTGTCTATTTTAGACTTACATTTTCAGAAAAATGAGCACCTTTCCTTGTGTTTTAACTGGAAAGGTGTATGTAGTGTGGCACTGCATAAAGAATTACTAGTTAAAACCCAGTTAAAATTACAAGCGTAGTACCTTAATCAATTTAAATGTACATTGCATTCATATTACCATATAATAGATATACACTAAAGGTACAAAAGATGTACTCTTGAGGGTATCACCCTAGTGACAAGGAAAGGTACAGTTTAGTACAGCCCCAATTCCAAAAAAAAGTTGGCATTGTATAGAAAATGCAAAATACAAACAAACAAACAAACAAACAAACAAAAAGAGTCATTTGAAAATTCAATTCAGCCTGTACTATACTGAAAACACATTATTAGCACATTATTTGATGTTTTACTTTGTGAATTTAATTTATTTTTTAAAATAATTTCAAACACTCATTTCAAATCTGATGATTGCAACAGACTCCAAAACAGTTGGGATAGTCAACTGTTTACCACTGTGTAGCATCACCTTTTCTTCTAATAGCACTTATTAAGCATTTGGGCGGTGAGTGAAGACACCAGTAGGTTAAGTTTAGCAAGCGGAATTTCCCCCCATTCACCCATGATGCATTTCTTCAGCTGCGTAACTGTACAAGACCTTCGTTGCTTTATTTTGCGCTTCATAATGTGCCACACATTCTCAATCAGAGACAGGTCAGGACTGCAGGAAGTACATGCTAGCACCCGCACTCTCTGCTTATGCAAGCATGTGCTTGTAATCCAGACTGAATGTGGTTTGGCGTTGTCCTGCTCTGGTTGGCAGCATATGTTACTCCAAAATGTGCACATATCTTTCTGCATTAATGATGCCCTCACAGACGTGCAAGTTACCCATGCCATGGGCACTGACACACCCCCATACCATGACATTCTCTGGCTTTTGGACCTGACGCTGATAACAGCTTGGATGGTCCTTTTCCTCTTTGGCCCGGAGAACACGACAGCTGTTTTGTCCAAAAACTATTTGGAATGTCGACTCGTCAGACCACAAAACACGATTCCACTGTGCTACTGTCCATCTCAGATGAGACTGAGCCCAGAGAAGTCGGCGGTGCTTCTGGACAGTGTTGATGTATGGCTTCTGCTTTGTATAGTAAAGCCTTAACTTGCATCTGTGGATGCAGCGGCGAATGGAGTTGAATGACAAAGGTGTACCAAAGTATTCTCGAGCCCATGTCAGGATCTCCATTACAGACTCACGACGGTTTTCAAGACAGTGACGTCTGAGGGATCGGAGATCACGCGCATTTAGAAGTGGTTTTGGCCTTGCCCTTTACGCACCGAGATGAATCTTTTAATTATATTGTGCACTGTTGAAAGTAAAATGCCCCAAATCCTACCGATTTGTCTTTGGGGAATGTTGTCCTCAAAATGTTGGATTATTCACTAACACATCTGTTGGCAGATTGCCGAGCCTCGACCCATCCTAGCTCTTGAAGGACTAGGCCTTTTTTTTGGAGTCTCCTTATATACTATGATTAGATGATTGCCTCACCTGTTTCACATCACCTTCTTATTTCAACTCCTCACATCGCTATTAGTCCTAAATTGCACTTGTCCCAACTTTTTTGCAACGTGTTGCATGCATCAATTTCAAAATAAACGTTTACCTTCAAAAAAAATAATGCAGTTGATTAGGTAAAACACCAAATACCTTGTCTTTATACATTTTTTGTTTAAATACAAATCAAAGTATATTTACAAATCACTCCTCTTTGTTTTTATTAGCATTTTCCATACTGTCCCAACTTTTTTGGAATTGGGGTTGTACTTTTTTTCTGACTGTGCACTGATTGAACTGCATATACAGTATAACACACATCCACATACCAAATTAAATGGATGTTTCAATTTGTATTTAAAGGCAGTGGTATGAATGCTTGGTTGTTGATCGGCCTGCAGACTTGAAATGAAAAGGCCTATTCTCACACGTACTTGTACTCTCTATCTAGAGATCGCATACGTGTGTGTGTGTGTGTGTGTGTGTGTGTGTGTGTGAACCAGGCAACCATTAACAAGTCTGCTACTATAATGTGACAGCTTGCTGCCTCCCTGCAGCATCATGTTTTTTTTCCCTCCTACACCATTTTTCCCTCAGTACTGATCCATACTACATAAATTCCTCGCTCTTTCGATCTCTCTCTCTCTCTATCTGTCTCTCTATCTCTCTGTCTCTGCAATGCTTGCTCTAACTTCACTCATTTTTTGCTGTCTTACTCCCCTGCTCTCATTCCCCTTAAGTGAAACCTTGAGAACTTCCACTCACCATCCACTCCATTGTTCTAATCAGCAGCACTTTCTCATTGCAGGCTAGAGGAAGGGTGGGAGGCAGCTATATTTAGCTCTGCTCACAAATGCAGGAATTCCTGAGAGAATAGTCGGAATGTGTCAAATCCCTGGAAGGAGCATGAAGATTCACCACACTTTCAGATTCACATAACATTTAGTAATAGATGACTCAGGACGGTCTGGTTGGCAGGTTGTGATATTACACGAGAGGCTAAAACTTAAAATTTTTGTTTTCATAAATTCATAATTCCATGCAGGGTTCATGCCATGATTCCTCAGAAAAGTTGGACACTGTATGCTTAGTTTATCTACTTTTCGCTTCTCCTCCAAAAACATATTGGGGAAAATAAGGATGATAGAGTAAATAATCCACCTTGTTTACTTCAATACAGCCACAACTGTATTTCACGTGCAGCTTCTCAATCACTGCTGATGACGTGTTAGGGATGCGTCAGCAAAGCTGAAAATATCAGCCCAAATGGATACTAAATCTAGGGGGCATGTCACCTGACACAACTGTCACTGATACATGAAGTATCTATTAATACAGTCTGGGCTTGAAAGAATTCAGCCCCAGCCTCGCCTCTTCATACCATTCTATGTAATTTTTCTTATGACCATTGGTGGTGCCACTGCTCTTGGTTCCAAAAAAGTCCAAAATAATCCATCGTAAGGCATGTGTTAACAGAAAATAAACATGTGGATGGCAAATAATGTATCTCTTTATGTGACTGATGAAGAGAAGGGGATTTAGCCTTGCTAGTCCATTTAGACCACTTGTCCCTACCTGAAGTAGAGTTTTAGTATAATACACTAAGGTATAACCATGTAATATATAGCTTATGATATATTAATGATGGGTTAGCATGTTTATAATTATGGGTTAGCATGTTTGCCTCACACTTCCAGAGTGGGGGGTTCGAATCCTGCCTCCACCCTGTGTGCGCAGAGTTTGCTTGTTCTCCCCATGCCTCTGGGGTTTCCTTCAGGTCTCCTCCCCGTGTCCAAAGACATGTGTTGTAGGCTGATTGGCATTTCCAAATTGTCCGTAGTGTGTGAATGGGGGTGTGAATGTGTGTGCGATTGTGCCCTGCGATGGGTTGGCACCCCACCAAGGGTGTCACTCGCCTTGTGCCCCAAGTCCCCTGGAATGGGCTCCAGGCTCCGCGACAATGTGTCAGAAATGTGTTATGGAAAATGGATGCATGTATAATGATGGGATGCACAGATTCCATTTTTAAAGTTGATACAATACAGATCTCAAAGTTCTGTTTATAACTGATATTGATTTTTTTCACTATAATAAGTGAAAAAAAAGGGAACAAAACATTTACAAATATTAAAGTTGTTGATGTGAAGATGACCATGGTGCCACCCATCCATCCATCCATCTTCTATACCGCTTATCCTCTTCAGGGTCACGGGGAAACCTGGAGCCTATCCCAGGGAGCATCGGGCACGAGGCGGGGTACAGCCTGGACAGAGTGCCAATCCATCGCAGGGAACAATCACATACACAGTCACACACTCATTCATACACTACAGACACTTTGGACATGCCAATCAGCCTACCATGCATGTCTTTGGACTGGGGGAGGAAACCGGAGTACCCGGAAGAAACCCCCGCAGCACGGGGAGAACATGCAAACTCTGCACACACAGGGCCACGGTGGGAATCGAGCCCCTGACCCTGGAGGGGTGACGCGAACGTGCTAACCACTTATTAGCTGAGCTACTAGACTTGAAAAGAAGAAACCTGTCAGTCAGTGGCACACACGCACACATACACACACACACACACACACGGGAGTGGATCTGAAGATGTTTCAAATATAAGCTGATGCCACTTCAAATACCCCTTCAGGGCAGTATTTTCATCTGCTCCATGTCAGATTTGACATAACTTTACATAACTCCTGAAATACAAACTATTCTACTAGAGGGATGGTGCAATAGGTACAGAAAACCACAATCATTAATGCTTTTAATTAAACAAACATGTTGCTATTTATTGCACTTTTTACACTTCAGCACGGCTGTAATCTATAGGCCTGGCTAATAAGTGCTGAGGCTACAATGTTATTGGAGCTGCTTTCTGGCTTTGCTTCATGGCCTTAGAGTGGCTTGAGAAACGATTAAATTTTCCTCTGCCCTCTTCCTGGCACTGCTACTCCTGAAATTACGATGGACAAATTGTATCGCACTGCTTCACTGAGTCTATGTGTGTATATATACTGTATATATAAGATTACATTCAAACAGCACCTATGGAACCTCAGTGAACTGAAATACGATCTCATTCAACCTGACAAATGTATTTTACATATTGAATATAAGAGTAATTTATAAGTGTATTACCACATATTAACACCTATTAACACCCATTGACTGGTTGGAGCATCCTATAGACAGTAAGCACTATATATATATATATATATATATATATATATATATATATATATATATATATATATATATATATGCATGTATGTATGTATATATACATATATACTTATATGTATATATATATATATTATGATGTATACTACAGTGCTCAAATGCAGAAATGCTCATTTCTGATTATTCAGAGGGAGTTGATTAATTTTCTGTTTTAACAGCAGGTTAACTATAAGGTTTATATTAATACCGTGCCCTCCACTAATATTGGCACCCTTGGTAAATATGAGCAAAGAATGCTTGTTAAAAATGATCTTTATTGTTTAACCTTTCGATATCAAGCAATTGCAAACAAAACACAGGTTTATACAAAAAAATCTTTGTTAAATATAGGTGTGCAACAATTACTGGCACCCTTTTAGTCAATACTTTGTGCTAGCTACCTTTGCCAAGATAACAGCTCTGAATCTTCTCCTATAATACCTGATGAGGTTGGAGAATACATGGAAAGGGATCTGAGATCATTCCTCCATACAGAATCTCTCCAGATCCATCAAATTTCCAGGTCCACGCTGGTGGACTCTCCTCTTCAGTTCACCCCACAGGTTTTCTATGGGTTTGAAGTCAGGGGACTGGGATGGCCATGGCATGACCTTGATTTTGTGGTCAGTAAACCATTTTTGTGTTGATTTTGATGGATGTTTTGGATCATTGTCCTGCTGGAAGATCCAACCATGGCCCATTTTAAGCTTTCTGACAGAAACAGTCAGATTTTCATTTAATATCTGTTGATATTTGGTAGAGTCCATGATGCCATGTATCCTAACAAAATGTCTAGGTCCCGATTTTAAAAAATTTATATGTATGCCATATGGTGAGGTTTTCTGCAGGAGATGTTTAACTATTTTTGCAAGGAGTCTCCGTTGTCTGTCAGAGTGAAGCTGTTTAAATTTTCAGACACTTTTTGCTTTGTGGGATCTCTTTAACAAGACAAGCTCTTTTTTTCTATATTATTACAATAAACAGAAAAAAAGAGAGGCTGGTGAGGAACTGTTTACAGCTGTAAAAACATTAGCGATATCAGGAACTAACTAGTTTTCCAGATGTTCCACAGCATTAAATGTAACTTTAAAGTGATTTTTTTTCAAAGTATGTATTAATAAATAAATATTAATTAAGAAAATATTGTAATCATTGGCAAATTGCTGTGGTATAAGAATAATAAAACACTTTGAGTCTTCATAGTGTCCACTTTTGCTGTAAGAGCACACTCAGTTTTATTCCTTAGATAATCAAAATTTTCTGCTTCACACAGAAATATATGGAGGAAAAGAAATTATTCAATGTTGAATTTATCTGCAATGCGACAAAATTTTTATTTATTTATTTGTCCCATGGAAGTCTTGCTGCTGGATAAAAAAGGCCAGTGTGTGGATATCACGAGGGAAACCCTGTATATCTATTAGCTCGAAAGGATATCTAAGAGTCTAGAGATGTAAAAAAGCGTCAGCAAATCTGAAATCTGGTGCGTAAGCATATATAGATATGTTAGTACGTGATTTAGGCATATTTTCCTACAAGAACATTTATTAAGCCATATTTGCTTGAGGGGGGGCAACATGCACATTTCTGAACCAAAATTTCAATCTTTCTCTTCTGTCTGTATTTTGCTGTCTCTCTTTCTCCCTGTCATGCCTCAATCAGTCACATCTAGCATATAATGCCACAGACTGTGTGTGTGTGTGTGTGTGTGTGTGTGTGTGTGTGTGTGTGTGTGTGTGTGTGTGTGTGTGTGTGTGTGTGTGTGTGTGTGTGTGGGTGTGTGTGTGTGTGTGTGCGCGCCCGGCACTATTGTGGTCCTCTCTGCTCAGTGACATAATGCAAAACTGTGCCCTGAGGATCGTCATTGAATAAATGATCCCATTTTTTTTTCCATCTTTCAGAAAAAAAGAAAAACATGTTGCGTGCATTAGAAAGGATGTAGCAAGCAACTAAAAATATCCCAGCTTCAATCTTTGTTGCTAAGGTTCATTTGGTAGCAGCTATGATCTACACACACCACTAAAACCCACAGGTGATCATTTCTTTGATGAAGGGGAATTTTTCCAAACAGACAACATCTTATGTCGTCATGTCCTGTTTCTGACCCATTTAATGAAGCATGGAAGTGTGTGTTATATAATGTTTTTAGGTGGATGTTTTCTTTCTTTTAAGCAAGCAAGTCGAATAAGTCAAGAATAGAGTCATAGAAGGAACATCGATGAGACAAACAAGTGAAATGACGGAGATAGATCACAGGGTGAATGTTTCATAGTGCAACCATTGATAAGGGAATGACGGTGGTATGAGTGAGACTTCTTAAGTAAAAGGTTGACGCTATGTTGGAGGACGACATTGCTACCGACACACTGATGGTTATGGTCCTTGCTTTATGATCTTATATACTAGCACAGAACCTTAACCATTTACAAACCCTTATCTTAATGTCAGTAACCAGAAGGAAACTGTTTTGGAATTTTTATTTATTTAATTTAATTTTTTTTTTTTTATTAGTAATAGTTAAGCTACAGTTCTTGTTAAAAAAAATAAACTGTTTTCCTTTCCTTGGGGACAAGCCAAATATCCCCAGAAGGTCACAACTGATTTTTTTTTTTTTTTGCCGTTACTGCAGATATTCCTATCCATCTGGGGACAAAAACACACACATACATACCTACATTGCCCCTTATATTCCAGGTCAATATTTAAAAGCAGAATTCTGTACTACTTACATGTTTAGCTGATCTCCTTTTTTTAAGATTAATCAAATATAATAAAATAAACCCTGCTGCTGGTCTAATAAACTACATCATTCATGCAGATGCCCATACCATTATGTACTTCCATTTTATCCTCAATACATTTTAATATACATGGTAGAAAAAAAGAAAAAAATTCTGGTAAATGGTACACTGAAACACTGGATTGAGTTCATTGTTACTACATTTTATTTAATGTTATTTCAATTTTATTTAATTCTTGGAACATCAAGAACTTTACAATGGTGTACATGTGTGTATTAAAGTGGTTAAATATACAGTACAACCGATCACCTATTGGGAACTGCAGCTGCCAGCCATTTTGTCTATTTTATTGAGATTATTTTAGTAGTGCAGAGAGGAAATAATAACAGGTGCTTTGGAAAGACCATTTTTAGTTTCCATCAACGTCACAAACATTACTCACACACATATTGCAGCGATGTTAAAACCATAAGTAGGAAGAGTCTCCAGAAGTTGATAAAAGCATCGTACACTTAATGGCTAATCTGTCATTACAGCGCAAGGTGGTGCTTGGGCCGAAAGCATTTGTAGTGTTGCCAATTCCATCCAAGAGTTTTTTTTCTTTTTTCCTTTAGGGATGGCAGATGTTATGATTATGCAGATGTTAATCTGGCACTCCAAAAGGCTTTTGACCATCAGTAACTTGGTATAAGAGCTCAAGTACTACATTAACTTCACTGCTATATTTTGGTAATTGGTTAGTTGTTGAAACAGACAGCAGGTTAATAGATGTGTTCAGCATTAACCTAAAAAATGCCAAGGGTTATAGTTTTGAAAGAAAAAAGTCCTCTATGGTTTCAAAAAGAGAACCATAATAACAGTATTTTCATGATGCACACTAACGGTCAAAAGTTTGGAGACACTTGACTGAAATGTTTCCTATGATGTTAAAAACCTTTTGATCTGACAGTGTATGATTAAATGTTTGACATCGGTGTTGTAGACAAAATATAATCGTGCCAACATATTCATTTCTTTCATTAGAAAACTAATAGTTTATTTACAATTTTTTTTTTTTTTAAACGGATGACTCGGAGTGAAATATTCCGAAAAGCAGACGATAAGAGTCCAGCGTAGGTGTGAACTCCTTTAATACTGTTTACTCCTTTAATCTCTGGGGAATTCCTCAAGAAATCAGTTGAGAAAATGCCAAGAATACATTTCTGAAAATTCTAGCCAAAAAGGGTGTCTACTTTGAAGATGCTAAAATATTTCATTATTTTGATTTATTTGGGATTTATATATATATATATATATATATATATATATATATATATATATATATATATATATATATATATATATCACTACGTAATTCCCA
Source organism: Ictalurus punctatus (assembly GCF_001660625.3). Lineage (NCBI taxonomy): Eukaryota > Metazoa > Chordata > Actinopteri > Siluriformes > Ictaluridae > Ictalurus > Ictalurus punctatus. The sequence goes on from NC_030436.2 coordinate 14,200,984, forward strand.
TAGTTCCATTTGTGTTACTCCAGAGTTTTGATGACTTTATTGTTATTACTCTAAAATGTGGGGAAAAAATTTAAATGAAGAATGTGTATCTTCCTTCATTTCAGAACACCACTAAAGAGAAAGAAGAGGAGAACCAACAGTCCCTCACCGAGGAGGAGGTCAAGGCAAAGATAGAAGAGTACAACTCTAAAGTGTCCGAAAATGGAATGAAATTAGTGAGTACAGACTTTTTTTTCCCTCCGTGTCAACAACGCAATCCCATACATAACATTAAAACATTTTTAGCGCTGTATATTCTTTGTTCTTTTAACAAAACTTTGGTATTAGCTAGTCAAGATGTAATTTTAAGTAGTGTAAACACTTGTGCGCTGTGATGGACGGGTTTGTTAATGTACTTAAGTCTGTTTTTAGTGTCTCTACTTCACTCGAGTGTTTCTTTCACCTAATACTGTAGATTATTTTGTCAGTACATTTCAAAAGAACAATCTCTGCTTCGTACTCGATACATTTTCAAACACTACATCATTGCATTTCCCTATAATCATATATCGGTCGAGCACGATAAATGAATATGATGAATTATTAGCATCAGACAGCTTTGTTGTTCTGTTGTTAGTTAGCTTCGGCTAATGTTTTCCAATTCTTCTTGGTTCCATGGTGAAAGAGGCACAAAGATTATTGAGGCACTACATTAGTGTGTGATATGAGACTTCTACTCTTTTTTTTATGAAGCTTTCGTCTACTTTTCTTTGCATACTTCCAGTAAATTTTTTTTTTTGAGTTTCTACTTTTCAAAGCTCGAAGCAATTACACTTTTACTTTGCATTACAGTGAAGCAAAACTCGTTCGTCACTAATACGCTCTGTTTATTTTCTCACTCAGGCTGCTGACGGGACATACAACGGCTTCATTAAGGTCCACCTGAAGCTGCGGCGGCCGGTCACACTGATATCAAAGGACGCGAACAGCTCAGGGAACTCGGAGAACAGCTTGGCAGCGGACGATATTTCAGACAAACGCACATCCTTCTATCTGCCCAGTGAAGCTGTAAAGCAGCTCCATGTCAGCAGCACCACCACAGTCAGAGAGGTCATCGAGGGCCTGCTCCGGAAGTACATGGTGCAGGACAATCCACTCAAGTTTGCTCTCTACAAGCAAATGCACCGACATGGACAGGGTAAGCAGATAACTGTGGGAGCAAGTCTCCATCAGTATGACCTAATGACCTAAAGCTATCTAGTCAAATCTAGACTTTAACACACTTTATACACTCGCCTTGAGCTCCCAAAAAACATACTAATCTTTCTGCATCCTGTGCATCCCAGATCTTTTCCAGAAGCTTCCAGACTCTGAGCACCCACTGCTGCTTCGCCTGTTGGCAGGTCCTGATCTAGAGAAACTCTCATTCGTACTGAAGGAAAACGAGACTGGAGACGTAGAGGTCAGTTATTCAGCATTGCTACACAACTGAGTAGTTCTTATCATGCTTTTTGCAGTATTGGTGTCACAGAAGCCTGGTATCAAATGAGTGGTGGCTCAGCTCGGATTTATACTTACCTCCTTCATGTGGCCAGCTTCATATACCGCCATAGAATGGGATCCAGATACACAGATACAGCCTTCCCTTGATGAGATAGCATCTCAGAGCAGAACTTATGAAGGATCGCAAAATAGTTGGTTGCATTTGGACTGTATTGGTCCAAGATCTTGAATGCCACAAATACCCTAAATTGTGGATGCTTACTATACAATTTGATTGTACAATATGTTTGCGGTTGCTATAATAGACCCCAGTATTGTCCAACTCAACAAATATAAAAACTTGGACAAAATTATGTAGTCCAAGCTAACCTGATGGCAAATCCATAATACCCAGTTGTGACCCACACTTACCATGTGATCTGGGCCACACACTGCTGTAGAATAACAGTGATGAGCTTGGAATCTGACAGGCAGTGGTTGCATCTGGGATATTTTTGACACCAGTTTCCAAATGCCATTGGAAACATTAATTACAGTTGGGCTACTTTTGGCTTTGCCATAACACACGCTTGTGTGCTTAAACAATGATTTTGCAATATATCATATGGACCTACATACAGTATGCCCTAGGCTTAAAGGATGGGGGTATTAGTAGCATGTTGTTTTTGATTTTTTCTTCTTCTTTTGTTTATGTGTTATACATCATATATATTAATATAATATCAAAAATATAATTATACACTATATCCTTGCTTATTCATCCTCTACAATCTAAAAGTATTTATTTAACCTTTAATTAGCCTTTTCCCTGTAAAAAAATTCACATATCAGTTATCCAACTGTAAAAACACATTTATTCAGAATCTTCAGTAACTGTATCTTTCTCTTTTTTGTGTGGTTTAGTGGCATGCGTTCTCCGTGCCCGAGCTGCACAACTTCTTGGCCATCCTGGAGAAGGAGGAAAGTGAGAGGGTGAAGCAGGTAACGCAGCGCTACGTGGCCTACCGTCAGAAACTCTTAGAGGCTCTGCAGGAAGTACAGAACAAACCTGGCTAGTGCACTGAGCCTATGGACAGACTCATTAAAAACTCTCCACTTAGGATTCCCCAAAACCCCCAGACCTCCCTCATGACCTCTGGAGCCTAATAAAGAGAAGGTGTGTGAGGGGGTGTCAGGACATAAAGAACAAGGAGATCACACAATCACGTCACTCAAGACGCAAACGCCACGCACATGGAGATCCAGGAGTGTGTTTCTGACTCATGTGGTTGATGTTTGAAAAGGATTTTTGTCTGTCTGTCCACATTTCTGTATGATGCTGCTGCTATGACTGCTACTGCGAGTGTTACTTAGCATGACTTTCTTTTTCTTTATCTTTGCTAGCGTGTCCTCCATCAGGGATTTTTTTTTTTTTAAGTAGACGAAGAATCTATATAAAAAAAATAAAAATAAAAAATAGAAACTATCAAGGCTATAAAGAGTCCTGGAAGTGAACTTTAAGTAAGTAAATAAATGTAAAAGCTTAGGATAAGTCTATTTTAAAAGGCTGGATCAATACTCATTCACACTCACTTGCATTTTACAGCATCATTTTATATCTTATCTAATACCATTATGAACAATGTACTCTATTCAGACTTTCTGTACAAATCAATATGCCATTTGCTGAAAGCATCTGCTGTGATAGTCGCACACCTTTCAAATCAATAACCACAACATGTCACTTAGTAGCCAACACTGCATATTCAACTCGTCCAATCAGCACTGATTATTGTCTATCATCCATATACATCCATAGATACACTTGGAACGACGTGGAGGCTTTTTCCGTCTAATCTATAAACATTATAAATTAGACTGGACAACTATAAATTATAAGCATGTTCTAACGTAGACGTCTCAAACCAAACCCTACGGAAATGTGAAACAACTATAGCGTACATGTAGAGTGTATAGTGCGTGGGCTCTTTTGTAAGGAAGTGTGTTTCATGTGCTTCGTCTGTTCTGGTGTGACAGGAAAGCTTATGGAAGCGCCCAGCCTCAACACACACCCATGACTCAGAGCTTTGACGCAAACTGTCGCATATTGCTAATTTAGTGTGTCTGGTATCTAATATGTAGGAGATGAGATTATATAACGTACTGTAGCCTGGATAATCATATCTGATCATCGTTTCAGCTAAGTGGGCAAAGCAAGGCTGTGGGTTGTCTTCTCATAAGCTGAGAAACACCATAATGGATTTTACACCAAAGTTAACAGGGACACATAAGCTTAATGTTTTTTAATGATCTGAATAGAAAGCATATTTCGTGCATTGTTGATTAAAAACGAGTTACTTGGACAAGGAAGAACAGACGACCAAGTGGTGAGCCGGAATATATAGTGGTGAGCCGGAATATATGATTTGCTTTGTATTTTTCTTTGAATTCTAAAATATTTTAACAAAGGGATTCGTGGTGCTTTTAAGTGTGAATGAGATTTCATTCTGTCTGACACTGAATATCATCATGGAGCTCATAGCAGTGCTACTAGAAAGCACAGAAAGGTGATGAGTAATGAGAGAAGGTCAATGATGTGAACTTTACAGTCTGATAATAACAACTGAGTTCCAGCCTATGGGGGTTTTGGGGGTTTTGTTTTTTTTATTTATTTTATTTTTTTATGCCAGTTCCACCTCTGCAATGCAAATTAGTAGCCAGGGACAATCCAGACTAACACTTGTTGTGTTATGTTAGAATGTTAGTCTTTTTTCTACAGTATAATCATCGGAGTTGAATTAGCTGCACTCAAATGATCACTGTTAGAATTCATTTAACACCATTACTGTAAATAATGGCCTAACGACACAATGATTGGAAATGATGGCCAAAAAGGTCATTTGAGGGCTTCATTTTAGAGCCTTGTCTCCACCACTTTTTTGCCCCTGTGCTGCCCTGCTGGCTCTGATGCTAATTTTACAAGCGCGCCTCCTAGAGCATGGGAGGTATAACATACAGCCATGAGTAAACTGGGTAGGACGGGCCGAATACTTCCTTTCGGCCTGTACCACTCGCTCTTGTGTTCCCGCAGGCAGTGCCTTTTGTCTGTGTGTAGCCTTACCTGAACGTGTGTGTGTGTGTGTGTGTGTGTGTGTGTGTGTGTGTGTGTGGAAATATATATATGTGCTCTGTTTTCCGTGTTTATTTGCCTCAAAAGTGAGGAGAAATGTGTAAGAGTGAAAGAATGAACAACTGTGTGCATATGTGCAAGTCTGTTTAACTTATTTTACAATATATTTGGGGTTGTGGACTATCTGGCAAATCCTTTTTGAGGATTCAGAACTGTGTATCATCTCGGAAACTGTAAAGATAATGAAAAGTGAAATAAAAGGTCATCATTTTATCTGTCAGTCTTTTCATGAATTGTATTGATTCCGAAAATGAAAGTTCATTGAAAGAGAATTATATATATATCGGATGTTTTATTATACCGAATGTTTAATTATGGAACATGGATGGGAAAAAGTACAGAATGTACTTGCGCCATTCTGATACTAGTATCGCTGGATCAGTATCAAATCAGAATCCTCCCCCCATTTTCTCCCCAATTTAGTCACCAGCTCTCCCCTGTGAATCCAACTACTGCATCTTCCTGAACTGCAACTCATGCTACATCTGAGAAATGCTATCTGCCCTCTTCTACATACACGATCTTCAGATGCCCACGATTGGCTAGTGTCATTATGACTGACAGGGAAGATATTATACGATTCTGCTCCCCTGGTTCCTGGCCACGGATGGCTGCAGCATTTGAATTTGCAATCTCCCAGCAATTGGGTAAACACTTTTCGGTTGCACCCCTTGTGAGTCATTCTAATCGAATTTGAATGCAGGTGGTGTTAATTGACATGACCCAGATCTTGCGCATAAAAACAGGGCATAAATTGCTTTAAAGCATGTCACATCATGCCCATGATGTTTCTCATAACTTGAAAATCCACAAAGCAAGTTAGTCCCTGTTCTATCACTTATATAATAGCATATACAATTAACAAGTTACTCTTTTGTTTTCTTGACGTGAATAAGTCACAAAAATGCAGCTTATGTCACTGAGAAACAACAGTGTTATTCCTCCTGAAGACTTTATCTCTGGCTGTTAAAAAGCACTGACACTGGTGAATTTTTCGTCTGTTTTGCATGAAATCCATGGCGTGTCCACCAAGTCCCTGTGTAACTTGCTACTACACAAATAGATAGATAGATAGATAGATAGATAGATAGATAGATAGATAGATAGATAGATAGATAGATAATTTCATTTGTCCTCAAAGAGGAATTTTTTTCTCAAACACCATACATATAAACCATCATAAACAATCACAGGCATAGAGGGGAGAAGGGGATAAAAGGAAAACATACAACAAATCATACAACAAATGCCAGAGCATAAGATGGCATTACAATGGCTGATTACCTATGTGTTTAATGCTCGTATAGCCATAAGAACAAAACTCCTACCATAGCTGGCCTTTCTGCACATGGGTAGTTGGTATCTGTGGCCAGAAGGAAGGGGGTTGAAATATTGATAAAGTGGGTGGTCTGGATCATTTAAAATATGCTGTTACAGAAAACGAAACACATTATATTAAACAGTGAACACTGATGTAGAGCACCTCCGGGGGTTGGGGGGTTGATTCCTGCTTCCGCCCTATGCACGTGAAGCTTGCATGCTCTCCCTGTGTAACGAGGGTTTCCTCTGGGAGCTTTGGTTTCCTCCTGCAGTCCAAAGACATGCGTTGTAGGGTGATTGGCATTTCCAAATTGTACATAGTGTGAATGGGTGTGTGAATATGTGTGCGATTGTGCCCTGCGATGGGTTGGCACACCCTGTCCAGTGTGTCCCCTGTCTTGTGCCCAGAGTTCGCTGGGATAGGCTCCAGGCTCCCCGCAACCCTGTGGTCGTGTGCAGGATAAGCAGTATGGAAAATGGATGGATGGATGGATTGGGAGCACTATTGTAGGTCATTGAGGCAGGTACCAGATAGGACCAGCAGAGGGAGCTCCTCCTTCACAAACACATGTCAAAATCTTGCTGAAACTGTAATGTATTTGTTAATTACCTAACAATAAACAGTTTAATGGTGACGTTTAGACATGAGAACACAATATGTTCTCTTAGTAGAGATGTACTCTTTCTTGTTTACAGACATGACCTTACTTAAATCCTTCAACTATAGATCTTTGAAATGCATAAGGTGGTGCATCTTCATTCATTCATTCATTCATTCATTCATTCATCTTTAGCAACTGCTTTATACTGCTCAGTGATGTGCTGGATCCAGATCCTATCCCAGGAACATTCAGCATGCATAAACACTTTCACACAGTCATTTTGGTGCATCTTTATCCGTAACTATTCTACAAGATGTATAGTCTGTCATTGTAACTGCTGTCATTTACACCAATTTGAGTTTGATTCACCCTTAAATCCCAGCCCTGGTAGAGCTCTACATAGCACATAGTACATGCCCAAACATGGAGAAAATCTACAGGTAGTCAAGGACACTGAAATTTCAAGCAGCCTCAATAGCCACCGGTTGTAAGTGTCCATCATAACACCCATGTCTAAATACAGCATTTACCTCTCATGCACTGCTGTGTCCATCAACCTCTGGGGGTGGAGGGGTTCAGAGTCAGCTGCCAAAGGGTCAACCTAAAAATGGTGTCAGTAAGTTTTCCCAGCTGTAAATATAGATGAGCGTCTTCTTCCTTAGCTTGCTGAGAATAGCATCTACTACGGGCATGCTGTTGCAGGCTTGCCCTATTTAGCACAACATGCTACACCACATCATCTCCTCTTACTCCACTGCGGTTAAAAGTCTAACCATGCTTGCTAAGACACGTTTATTTTATATGCTAGAGAATGTCAGCTTACACGACCCAGGACATCATGCTTTGTCCTCTATCCTTGTGTTATATGCTTCACTGTCATGCGTGGAATCCAAATCACTATTGTCATTAGTTCTGAAGCTGAACTGGGCAAATCCTTCACAGGACTGGAAACAGTTGAATAATTGTTCAGATTAACTGAGCCAGTCATGGCAAAACATCTATAAAATAAAAAAGAAAAGGCAATTAAGAGGGTAGTTAAAAACTCACCCTGTGTCCTACCTTGTTTCTTTGGGTGACTTTTTTATATCTGTCCAAAGAAGTTCTACTTGGAAACCTTCACTAAATTGGAAAATTTCTGTTACATGACTCTGTGTAGATTTTTAAGGGTTCCCACAAGATTTGTAGTCTGGTACATTGCATTGTGGGATTTCATGAGAATACTGGATATTCTGGACCTGGCTACAATATTGCAAAACTCCCTAAATAGTGCACTGTATAGTGAAAAAGATGTGCTAAAGTGTGTTATACAGTTGAAGCCAGGCTTAAGATAAAGATATTCAATCTCTGTTTTTCATAACTCCATACATTTCATGTTACCATGTATTTCTTTTGGCAAGTCAATTAGGGTGTTTTACTTTGTTCACATTAGAGGTAAATTTTAAAACAATCGATTTATTAATGTACTGATTTATTTTAGCTTTAATTCACTATATCAGAATTTCAGTGGGTTAAAATTTACATACACTAATTTGACTGTCTCTTTACACTGTCTAGAGGATTCCTCAAATACATGGAGTGAGCAAAGAGGAACAAGGAGACCTGAAAACCTGACTGAGTTATGCCAGTTCTGTCAGGAAAAATGGGCAAAATTTCCAGCGAAGTATTGTAAGAAGCTTGTGGAGAGCTACCGCAAGAGACCGATTCGAGTTAAGCAATAAATAGGTAATGAAACCAATAACTGTATGTAAACTTTTGACCCACTAAAAGTATGATAGAGTAAATAAAACCTTAATTGACTAATAAGCAATTTCATGGCCAGGTGTGACCTGTTTCCTCATTATTTCATGACAAATTAAGGAGATAAAAGGTCTGGAGTTGATTCCAAGTGTTGAATTTGTATTTGGTAGCTGTTCATGGGAACTCTAAATATGCAGTCCAAAGACTTGTTGATGCAAGTGAAGGAGGCCATCATTAGGCTGAAAAAAACAAAACAGACCCATCAGAGAGATAGCAGAAACTTTAAGAGTGGCCAAATCAACAATTTGGTACATTGGTGAGCTCAGCAACACCAAAAGGTTTGGAAGGCCACGAAAGACAACAAGTGGATGATCACAGAATTCTTTCCTTGTTGAAGAAAACCCCTTCACAACATCTAGCCAAGTCAAGAACACTCTGGAGGAGGTAGGTGTATCTTTGTTAAAGTCTACAATCAAGAGATGCCTTCATCAATGTAAATGCAGATGGTTTACCTCAAGATGTAAACCACTGGTGACACTCAAGAACAGAAAGGCCAGATTAGACTTTGCTAAAAAAAAAAAAAAAAAAAATGAAATAAAAAAAAAAAAAAAAAAAAAAAAAAAAAAAAAAAAGCTTGGATGCTAGATTAACTTGTATCTTGTAACTGATAAGAATCGACTCTTTCTAACGTGGACAAAGGTATTATGACCAGTGACTGGCCTTCTTTGCCAAACTACGATTGGTATTGTACAATGACATCTTACTCTATGTTCTAATTAACAACATAACAATACACTGTATTGCATTTTATAGTAAATATGTACATAATCATCAAATCAACAAGGCACTAAAATGTTCACTGATAAACACAGTAAGCATCACTGCATCAGTGTTATTGTGCCTGCTGTGTCTGTGCTTCCTTAAGGAAATTCATTTGCAGTTATCCTGAAAACTACTTGCCTTCTCTAATACTTTGATTACTTACAGTAGGCCTATATCTTCAACAAGCAACAGTGCAGCCAGATCCCTCTTGTAATCTGCCTTATTAACATACTGTAACTCTGAATCAAACACACACTCAATATTCTGTTCTCACCTAAAGTTCACCTAAAAGACCTGTCGAAGCCAATTATGCAATTAGGATTATTAAAGGAATATAGTAGGATTAATTTTGATTGTGATAATTATTCTTGTATGTATATGAATTGGTTTATGTATCTACTTTTCTGTTATGGATAATGGTCGGTGATAAATTGTAGGTGTGTTTGGCATCTGGGGAGTGGGGTTTAAAGTAGTATGTATGTCATGGCAGGGGGCGGGGGGTAAGACAAATGTTGGATGGGGAAGAATGAAATAAGAAAGAGAGATTTAAGGGGGAATAGTCGATTTTATAAATTATTTTTTACTTGTACAGGTAGCTTGGAAGATATTAGTGATGGGAAGTTCGGATCATTTTACTGACTCGGATCTTTGAATCTCGTTCAGCAAAATGAACGAATCTTTTTTTTGAGTCATTTCATTTATTTCAGCAGAATTAAAATGTTACATGTTAAATTCCCCAACACATCTAGTACTTACGCAAACGTTGATCGTATTTGGAATAAAAAATAAACTATGGGCCAATGCAGCCAAGGCCAAATTATGAGAAACAGAAATGATTCATTAATAGCTTAGCTGGGTCTTCAGACTATGCAGTCTGTTAGTTCACCTCACTTCCCGATCCGAGTCGTTCTTTATTTTGTCACGTCACATTTGTCACGTATGTTCCTCAGAAACAAGTCCAAACCTGCTCAAGCATGACAATGCCCCTGTGCACAGAGCGAGCTCCATGAAGACATGTTTGCCAAGGTTGGAGTGGAAGAAGTTCAGTGGCCTGCACAGAGCCCTGACCTCAACCCCACTGAACACTTCTGGGATGAACCGAAACAAGACATTGACTGAACCCCAGACCTTGTCAACAGTGCCTGACCTCCCTAAAGTTCTTGTGGCTGAATGGACAAAAATCCCCACAGCCTCACTACAGAATCCAGTAGGAAACCTTCTCAAAAGAGTGGAGAATAATTTTTTACAGAATTCCAGCAAAGAAAGACTAACCCTGGAATGGCATGCTCAAAAGGCTCACGCGGTCGTGATGGTCACGTGTTCACATACATTTGGCCATACAGTGTATTTAAAGACGACGTTGTTTTTGCAAGGAAGTGTGGTCGCGGTTTTGACCAATCAGGGAGTGCAACTTTCAAACGAACTCCAGCCGACGTGGAGGCGTGAAGACCACGCCCCTTTCGTTAATTCCCCGCCCCCGGGACTTCCCCTTTACTTTGTCTGTTGATGACGCGTTTCTAAGCAGAAGATGTGCGTAGCAACAAGCTAAGAAACCACATCTGTGTGAACTCCGAGTCAAGTGGAGCGCGTACACACGCTGAGAGGTTCCGTCTTCCGGAGAGACAAGTTTTCGAAGACGGAACAGACATTTCTGGAGAAAAAGGTGTTGACAATGTCGTGAGTTCAGCTCGCTGGCCTAAAAAAAAGACAGACAGACAAGCGGTTCCTCTGAAAGAGAACCGAATATTTTAGCGATACGCTCGAGCGCTAGCATGAAGCTAGCGTCTGTTGAAAAGTACGAAGTGTCTAGCTAGTAGTCGACCATTTTCCCACTTTCGACCATTTCCTGCGGTTGGGATGGTGCTTTCGGACGACGGAAGTATCCGTGCTGTGAAAGGGCTGAAGAGAGAACAGGCTGGACGTCTCTGTTGGATTTGGACTCCAACTCTTTCAGGGAGCGGCGCTCATGTGGATGTGTGTTTTTGTTCTGCTGCAAGCTGACCGAAACGCGTTTTCTTTTTGATCCTGGGAGTTTTCTGCCTCTAGAGGAAAGGAAAAGCACGGCATTTACAGAAGTTTATTCGACTGTTTTTATTATTATTATTCTTGTATAAAGCTTGCTAAGTTAGGTGTAGCATTTCCCACAGCTCATTGGCTTGGAGCCAGCACTAACTACACTGGCTTAGCTGAAAGGATCTGGCCTGTAAATACTCCTGACACTCGAGGGGAGGAAAAGACACTGTACATGACCATGGCTTAGTTGTGCATTGCATTGTGCTGGGTTCTACTTGAAGATTCGCCAGGACAGGATTTCTAGACATGACCTGAAGCTGTAGTGACGTTCATATTTGTTTGTATTGTGAACACTTTATTTTATTTTATTTTATTATTATTTTTTTTAAGAAGAAGTCTTGCAAAAACAAAAAAGAGAGAAGAGAGAGAAACATTTCATGTTGTGCGCAATAATTCTCCACAAGCATGATGATACTGAGCAGAAAACCAGATGGCCCGGTCACAGCAGGTAATTGGACATTTATTCCTCATGTATTACGAAGCGAAATGTAATCCCTTGTCGTGTTAGTTTAATCTTGGACCAGTTTCAACCTTGCAGCCAAACCGAAACGACTTCTCTATGGCTGTTAGACTGAGCAAAAAGTCTTTGGAGTGTATTTCCTCTCTCTCTCTCGGTCACGTGACTCCTCCGTTCCCATCATCATAACAATAAACAATATCTAATGAGCTAATGTTTTGCTCTAATGGTGCATGTCAGCGCATCTAGAGTGTTATCACCACTGTTATATTACACCCTGCTTTCTTTTAGGGCCACCAGGAAGCTAAATGAGATACTTATTAACAAGCTCCGATCCAGCTTGTGTTTTTTAATAATATCCTTCATACTTGCACAGGTTTATTTCTCTCTCTGTTTAAATTTTTTTTCTTTTTATCTTAGAGTAATCCACTGAGAGATTGTCATAATAAAGCGCTGTGCATGATGTTTAGCAAATGGAAAGATTGTGTGCTGACTTTTGTTTTTAAAGTCCACATGAAATCAACGTTGTTGGTTTAGAGTTTTTTCACCAGTCGCCTGTGCTGTAGATAGAATATATATATATATATATATATATATATATATATATATATATATATATATATATAATTTCACAGCCAGTCAAATACTCATTCGAACATATCTGCCCCATCTGTCCCTGCGAGTAAACTGTGGGTACGACTGCAGTAGTTTGTGCGTTGTTTGTGTGGACGTGTTGATCCAGTTTCCTGCATGTTATTCCCCTTTTAAAACAAGTTCTCGTGTGTATGTCTGCGCTCATCCCCCACCCACGCTGAAATTGTGCTGTTGTCTCAAACATATCACAGCTCCCATGAACTATATACAGACAGATGCCATGAAAACTGTTCACTTATATATTTAAAAAGGGGGGGGGGGTGTTTCAGGGGGAATTGTTTCATTTCAGTTTATCTAACAACATCTCAGACATGTACAACTGGCTGCACTAACTGTGATGTTCCAAGCGGTGTCACGGGCAGTTTTAATATACAGCTACCAATCCAAGGAGCGGCGGTTTGCAGGCTGGGATACTGAACATGATACAAATTTTGTTTAGACTTGAGGCCTCTTCTTTTGCCGGTTTGCTAAACAACGTTTGTTTCGAAGCGTCAGGAAGTGTGATGTATCTCGGACACTATTGCATGCCATGGAAGTCAGTCAAACCCTTTGACATGCTCACACCCTGAATACACTTTAATTTCATCCTTATACCTTTCTAGGACAGAGATGTCATAGGTGAGTCCTGGAGGGTCAGAGCACATATGACCATACAGATCATCAACAGCCGTTGCCCAAGCACTTCATGGACTTGAATGAAGAAGGAAAACAAATCCTTGTCGCCTTCCAAGACTTAAGTTTGTCACACCTGGTCTAGGAGCATATGCAGTTCATGTTATCCACTCTGCTTCCTAAACAGGCCGGTTTAGGCCTTTAATGGGATTTACGTAGCGTAATGGGACCAGGTTTTCGAGTCTGCTGAACTCCCAATGAGTCCTACTAGGTTGTCGAATGCAACATTCTGTTCCCAAGAGACGGATGTTGACTAGGTTGTGAGGGAAGCCTGTTTTCAGAGCACCTGCAACTTGGTTACATTGCTCCCAAGGGGTTTTTTTCTACTTGCCACTATTGTGCCCTACATCAGTTACACTGCAATTGATTTGTTTGATGTAGCAGCAAAGCACATGTTTGTACTGAATTGTTTGTGTTGTAACCTAATGTCATTGTGTGTTTGTGTGTATGCTCCAAAGCTCGACATGGAGACGGTCTGTATGACTCTTACATGCGCACGGACCACATCGTGAATGAAGAAGCAGACTTAAACGGACAGAGCCCCGGTACCCTGCCCCCATTGCACAAACACACAGTAAGTGCGCACTTCCTCTTTTGCAGTGATTAGACACAGTACCACGCACGTCCTTTTGGTCATCCACCTAGCAGGGGCGTGGCTGTTCAGTTTCCTCTTTTGTCCACTCGAGCAGGAAGCTGTGACAGATTCTGAGGTAAGGATGTAAGAAATTGACGTCTGTAAGTAAGTAAGCACATTTACTTAAGAACAAGGATGTACAGTTTCAGTTGGGCAAGTAAGCTAGGCTGAGTTAAGTAAGTAAGGAATAAAAGACTTCAGGATGTGATGTTATAGAAAAATAATCCATGCTGCAGTGGTTTGATGCTATTATCACACCAAAGTGGATTATTTTCCTATTACAGCATATCCTGAAGTGTATTCTTCTTATACCACAGTGATATGTCAACGATTGCACATTTATATTTTATTAATTATTGTCGAAATAATTTTTTCATTATTAATTGTGCTTTTTATCCGTTTATAGTTACATTTATTGTTGTGGAACGTCCACGAGACAAGAGTTCCTGTTGTAACTTATGTTGTAGCGATTATATATAAACAGTCATTCCTTCACCAGCCTCAATTTTTTCCTCTCTCTTGAAGTTGAACTTGTCATGTCTTGAAGTCTTTCCTGTGGTGGAAAATGTACTGACTGTTACAAAGTGCTGATGCAGAAGAGACTTTCCTTAGATGTTTCGTTAGACTTTTCGTAAAGCATATTTTACCACATCACCAATCATGTATGTTTTTCTTTGTCGATTTAAAAAAAACTAACATTTAAAAAAATATAATTTTTTTTTATAAGGCTTAGATTATGTGGCGCATCTGCCATACAAATCCCTGCGAACGAGCTGTTGCTATAGAAACATTAACATTAAAACAAGTGCATGTATATAAATCATTTAATCATTTCTAACAGCACTACTGTAGAAGCTGCTGTTATAGAAAATGAATCACCATGTTCTGACCAATCAGATTCAAGAAGTGTTTAAGCCACTTTTGTTAGACCTCCACGGTTACATGATAATATATATCTTGATAGTGAGAGTAAGAGTCCAGTAATCTATGCACTTATATAATAACCGATTAATTAATAATTAACTATTTAAGTATAATAAGCCCATTGCTGTGTAAAACTGTACATTTTAGCTGGCCCAATGCCTTGACAGTTGGCAAACCCACAGCGAATGAGTTGATCAGTAAATGCTGTCCCTCAGATGCTCAATAAACAATTGTGAATTGGACCATGTGCTCTGTGTAAGCTTTTCTGGCACGTGGGATTAGAACATGTGCTGTTGTCATACTAACATCAGTGCCAGTATCTCAGTGCTCACCACTTCAGGGGTTTTTTCAGTTTATGTTTAGTTATGAGTTTTCCTGGTCAAACCAAAATAATAATAATAATAATAATAGCTAGCTAGCTGTGATCACTGTCTCAGAGTGGACACCTGATTTATTTGTCTGGTCTCTGTGATATCCATCTGTCAGCTCTCAATGCATACAAAGCTATTTTAGTCCCTCTTTTCCTCAGGACTGATTCCAACCCCCTCTCAGCAGCCATGTTTGGCATTCACTTGGAAGATTTTTTTTCCCTGGTTTATGTACACGACAGTTTCCCCTCTTGTGTGCAAGTCTTTTGTGTGGCTTTCTTGAATGCTTTTCTCTATGTAATGGTGCATTTAAGTTTTATTTTACCTTGAATAGAAATTGGACCTGAAAGTTGCAAGGTGCATTAAACATTCTGAATGCCGCATTATTACCATATGCAGCTGCAGTGTATTAAGTATTTTTTCTAATGGCATGCATTGAAATCCCAAATCTATTTAACTATTTAATTACCTGGGCTACATTTTGCTGCACGAGTCTTCACTCAAGTAGTAAAACTTTGTGGGGAAGACATGTTATTGGGAGGGCTTCTTTCAGTATCTTTCAGGATTCTTTTTCTGTCCAGTTTCAGTTGATTCAAGAACTTTTGTTCTTTTAAATCATCTTTACTTTCCTCAGCTTGCTTTTTGTTTTGTATAACACTCTTCTTGTTTTTCTGAAGGCTGTGAACAAGCCAACGGTGAAGGATCACCTTGGAGTCCGAGGAGGTCAGATGAAGATGAAGTACCTGTATGAGGATTCGTACAACCGCAAGCCCAATGGCATAAGCCAGCACAACGGTACCAGCCAAACTCCTGCCAAGCCCCAGTCTGTTCTCTCCAAAGAGCGGAGTGTGGATAGCAACAGTTCAGCCAAGTCCTCTGAAAGCTCAGCGAAGCCAACCAAGCTGGGGGGTCCCCTTGTCCCAGACCAGGCAGTGAAGCAGTACAGGCAACAGCTGAGTGCACTAGAACAGCAGGAGATCCTCGGTTATCCTGAGATCTACTTTGTGGGACCAAATGCCAAGAAGAGACAAGCAGTTGCAGGAGGCTCTAACAACTCTGGATATGATGATGACCAGGGAGGTTATATCCATGTGCCACACGACCATGTTGCCTATCGTTACGAGTTCCTAAAAGTGATCGGTAAAGGCAGTTTCGGTCAAGTGGCGAAGGTCTATGACCATAAGTTACACCAGCATCTCGCTCTAAAGATGGTGCGCAACGAGAAACGGTTCCACCGGCAAGCAGCAGAGGAGATTCGAATCCTGGAACACCTGAAAAAGCAGGACAAGACTGGCAGCATGAACGTAGTCCACATGCAAGAGAACTTTACCTTCCGTAATCATATCTGCATGACCTTCGAGCTGCTTAGCATGAATCTCTATGAACTCATCAAGCGCAATAAATTCCAGGGTTTCAGTCTGCCTTTGGTACGCAAGTTTGCTCACTCCATCTTGCAGTGTCTGGAATCTTTGCACCGCCATAAGATCATCCACTGCGATCTAAAACCAGAGAACATTCTTCTCAAGCAGCAGGGTCGGAGTGGTATCAAGGTCATTGACTTTGGCTCTAGCTGCTTTGACCACCAGCGTGTCTATACCTATATTCAGTCCAGATTTTACAGAGCACCTGAGGTCATCCTAGGCTCACGCTATGGCATGCCCATAGACATGTGGAGCTTTGGCTGCATTCTTGCCGAGCTCCTGACAGGGTACCCTCTCTTTCCTGGTGAAGATGAGGGTGACCAATTGGCCTGCATGATGGAGCTATTGGGCATGCCCCCTCAGAAGCTTTTGGAGCAGGCCAAACGTGCCAAGAACTTCATTAACTCCAAAGGCCACCCACGTTACTGCACGGTCACCACACTCAGCAACGGCACCTTGGTGCTTAACGGGAGTCGTTCACGGCGAGGCAAGATGCGGGGTCCCCCAGGTAGCAAGGAGTGGGTGACGGCACTCAAGGGCTGTGATGACCCCACCTTCATTGACTTTCTGAAGAAGTGTCTGGACTGGGATCCCACCACTCGCATGACGCCAGTTATGGCTTTGCGACACCCCTGGCTCTACAGGAGGCTACCCAAGCCTGTGCCTGGCGGAGAGAAGACCTTGGTACCCAAGCGGATTAGCGAGCATAGCACTTCCTTCCCCAGCATCGTCCCTAAGGTTCCCCCTGTAATGGGCCCAACCAACAACAAACTGAGGACCAAAATGATTGGGGACACTGATGGGAATATACCATTGCGTACAGTGCTACCAAAGCTTGTTTCATAGAGCTGATCACCTGTTTAGGGATAAAGACAACATTGTAGCAAAGTTTTTAGTGGTGGATTTAATTTGTTTTTGTTTGCTTTTTAAAATAATGAGTGGCAATACTCAGTGTTTTGACTTCAGTTTTTAAAAACAATGAAGCACAAAAAAGATACATTTTTATATGGCATTTGAAAATAGTGTTTATTTTCTTCAAACGGCCTTTGAAAGGGCACTTGGAAATGTACTAATTTAGTTATGATTTTACACTTTTGTTAGGAATTGAATGCTTCTCAAGTGCACAAGTGGGTGAAAATATTATTCTGTACCCCTAAGGGTTTTTACACTATCTCTGCTAAGACAAACTGTTTTTTCTAAGGGCTGCCTTTTAAATCTATGCTGTTAAGGGCTTAGAAACATGCTGGGTGTTTTGAATGATCTCCAAATCTAATCTAATTTAAGACTTGTGAGATGTATCTACAGCAGAGAGCCTCACTGGCTTGCCAGAGGCCCCAGCAGTTCTCTGATTTAGCAAACAAATGATATATGTCATTATTTTAATTGATCAATTATTGCAATAACACTAGAAGGTCGTAATTTTGCTACGTCACATAGAAGTTCTGTCTCATGTGCTCCAATAGGTCAAAACATGGTGCATTGCCAGAATGAACCAGGCTCTAGTCTGTCTGTAGCAGGGAGACTTTAATTTCCTTCTTTTCTTATCTTCCAAGAAGCGGTTGCAAAAGATTGCCCTACAGTGAGATAATAAGGAACTTAGTTTGTGTCAGGAGCAGCATAGTGCACCAGGGTTTGGTTTTTGAAAGCTGTCAGTCAGGTTGTACTTGAAAGAAATAAGCAAGATGACAAGCAGGGCCTGTACGTATGCATTCAGGAAGTTTGCGCTTTTCGAGCAGCGGTTGTGACTTAAATAGGGATCGATGTTTCTGGCCATGTTATCATTTTAACCATTTCTTGCTGGATTTAGATTAAGGACAAACTAATCAGGGAGCTCTGTGTCATAGAGCCATAAGCTTTCCCTTCTTTTTAAATCTCAGAAGCTGGTTATTCCTCACTGATTCAGCTTGGAAGCCTGCTGTTGTGTCTTCTGACACTGCTCTACACTGTGACCTGTTTTTCTTCTGTTTTTGTTCTACTCTCTTCCATGACAACACTTAAATCGTCCTCTTCATACACTCATGCTTTTGACTGCACCACAGAGCACGTAGACATGCAAATGTTTTTTACTTTTAAGGAAGGGCTTTTGATAACCGTGAACACCTGATTTTACAGAAGCACAGCTGTTCGTTGACACTGCCATGACTTATCACACTTGCTGGCTGTGAACTGACACTGAATGCTTAAACACTCGTTGTAATGAGGCAAACACAATTAATTTTTTTTTTAGGAACTGAATGGTGCTGACCTTATGGGGCCCCTCACTTGCATGCCGTGCCTGTAACATGCATCTGTGTCCTTAGGACCAATGAGTGTAACCATAGGTGTTGTAAAAAAACAAACAAAAAAAACTCACTGCCATAGAGTTCTGTATTTGTGATTTGTAGAGTCAAATCACCTATTTGTCAGGTTTTCACCTCATCTAGGTATGCATGATTACACACAGGAAATGTAAGCTGCTACAAGCACATGGTATGTTCATTCATTTTCTAGATTCTTTTATTTAAATTGGCGGTCAGCTGAATTAAGACAGGATGCAAACCAAGCAGGTGAACAGCTTAATGGCCCTGTAATGGTTCTCTCACAGCACCCTAAAAAGTTCTTCATTCGTACCACTTCTATTTCTACACCATATGGTTTCCTTTTTAGAAAAATGTAACCAATGACAACATGCAACCCATTATTCGAAGAGAATTATTTTGTTAATTCACCAATCGATTTCTTTCAATAACAAATGCTTCTGGATAAAATCTGTTAAAGTGTATGGGGAAATTATGGAGGCATAACATGCAGCCTATGTTAATCTACCTCTTAATTACTCATCACAGGCTCTGGCAAGATCTAGAACGATCACTGTAAAGTCAAGATGTAGCATCTTTCACTTCAGTGCTTCTGACTGTTAGCTTCAATGTCTATATTTCCCTAATTTCCTTCTCGTTTTTGGCGCATGGTCCTGTCTGTTGAGAAAACTCCAGTCCTTTACCTTTAGTGGAGCGCTTGATTAAATCACCTTGGCTCTACACATTGCCTCCTTACCAAATTCTGTACCTTCTATGATGTTTCTGTTCCTTCTTTTTTTTCTTTTTTTAAACTTCTCTCGTGTGTACTTTTTTTTTTTACTCTTGACGTCATTGCCGGTTTGCAAGTTGAAAGTTTCCAAAAGAGAACAAAATGACAATGGTGTCATTTCCCTACTGTGGTGTCTTTGTACCCATTTGCAGCATGAATATGAAAATAAGTGTAAAAGGACTGAATGATGAGAATTGTGTCCATAAAATAACCAAATGAACTTGTATTAGTTTTTTTTTTTTAAAAAGATGAATAAAATAAATATTAACTGCAATCCCTTTCTCCCTGCCATTTTCCTTGATTGTCTTTTCTTCCTGATCTCAGTCTGTCATAAATGGAGTGTATGACTGCGAACACTCATTTGTTGGCATACACACAGAACAGTGAATGCATGTGCTAGAGATTAGCTCTATGTTTATTTTACTCAAACTTCACAGACAAATTTGAAACTCTGAAACCTGTGACAGTGAAACTGATTGGGTGGATATTCAACCTGAAACCTTTCAGGAATTTCTTCACGCATAACTGTCATAGCTTTGTGTACTGCGCTTTATTTGGAATAGTTTTTGGGTCATGTAAAAGGAATTATGTGAACGTTAGTTTAGCTGTTCTATCACATAATGCAGTACCTCTTTAAATGACTTTTTATAAGCCACGCCTACACCATGTACACTGTGTGTGTGTGCGTGTGTGCGCGTGCACGCATGTGATGTCATATTAGAAAGGAAAGAAGGCACTCTGTGACCCTCCGTTCATAATCTATTAAATGTGATTTTGTTGTACTGTTTTCAATGGCTCTATTTTTAGGCACCAGCTTCAGCCTACAGCCAGGATGTGATGGTTATAAAGACTGAAAAATTTTTATTCGCGCTTAAAAGGTGAAATAAATTGTCACACAACCTTAGACTGACAGATAAAAGGGGAACCAGTTAGTCAAGGTATCCTGCTGAATGAGGTGGAGCCCAGCAAATCCACCCTGCCTCATATATTACTGCTTGGTTGAATTTCAGTCTGCTGAGGCCCCTGGGTGTGTGTGTGTATATATATATATATACTATACACATATACTATACACATACACAGTCATGTGAACAAATAGGTGCCTCCATAGAAATCTTTGCAATTTTGATATTTTTGAACAGACATTTGATCATCTTTGAAACAATACCTACTAATAAAGTTGATGTACTCGAACAAAACCAGAAGGAAAATTAGCTTTTTTGAATGATTTATTCAACAGAAATATCAACAGATGTGATATTCTTCTGTGGGAAAAAGTAAGTACACCTTTGGCCTCAGAATCTAGTATTGTTTCTTTCCTTAGCCGACCTGTTCGATGGCTGGTTGTTAGTACACCAGTGGTTTTCATGATATTCTAAATGCTTGTGCAATGGCTCTGATTAATGTTCTCTCTTTTCTCAGCTTCAAAATGGATTGCTTTTCACTCGCTGACAGCTCTCTGATCATCATGTTGGTTTATCGTTTTTAACAACAAATGCAGTCTCCAAAGGAGAACCCCAAGGCTCAAGCCAAGAGTACACATTCAGAGCTATTAATTGTTTAAACATCCAGTATAACAGGGCACACCTGGGCAGTCAAATGTTACAGTATTTTTCACTTGAAAAAAGGGTGGGTTCAAACGAAAGGTGCCATGTTTGACACATCTAGATGTAAATGAAAGCTGAAATTCTGATCTATTATCTCATATTCATCTTTTGATCTTAAACCGAAATGTCTTCAGTGTCTAGCAACAAAAATACATACTTTCAGAGGGGAATGTATGTTGTCTTCAGAAATTGTCTGAAGGAAAGTACCTTAAAGGGTTCTATGCAAACATTCATTTCATGACTTGCTTCATGCCTCTGAATACAACCTCAGAAGGGAGCATTTTTTACATTTTGGACACACCCATATTTTGTTTTGTGAAGGCAAATTCATTATTGTTTTCTCGGGACAGGAGACACAAGTTCCATTTAATTTTGGAAAACAAAAACAAAACTAGCAGACAGATCTGCCACTCCAACAGAGACCTATGATTAGAAAGGTATCTAGCAAAGCTACTATATATTTTGTTATATTTGTGTTAATATATAAACAGAAATCATTTCCATAGTTAAAAACGTGATGGATGAGTATGTATACAATACTGCAGTACTATTATAAACTGTGGTAAAAGCTTAGACAATTATTGCAATAAACTTTTACCATAATTCTGGCCTATTGCTGACACAACATGTCATTATCAGTGTTTGTGGTAGAGCCACAAGTCACATTATGCTTATGTCAGTTTAATTTTAGCAATTAAGCTCTATATCAGATGTCCTTGCTCCTGCACGTACTTTGGAATTCCCCATGTCAAGTGTCAAAAGTGTGATTAAAAGTATAATTTGGGAGATACAGTAGCCTAGCTGTCTCCACGGTCACCACTATTTCCAAAGCAGGCTTAGGAAGGCAGTCTGTTAAGGTGCTCTTTCTGTGAGATTTAGGGCTCCATTCTAGAGCAGAGGAGATTAAGGCAATCCCATTACAGGTCCAACAAACTGACGCATGGTCCATATGGTATCGATTTGGATATGACTTATACAACCCTCTCCACCTAACCTCCCCCAACCATCAGCGACAAGATTCACAAAGATTTAGTCTCTGTGGCCATATGGAGTCATCAGCTAGAAGTCTAGGCCACCCGTCAGGATCCATGAGTGTGTGGTGTGAGTGACTGCTTAGAGTGTTAGTGTGCATCAAATACTTGATGAGGAGGTAAAGCTCCCTGGCAAAGCCATGAGTGTGACATCTTTTGAAATGGCATTACTTGTAACAATTCTGTAGCAGAACATGTTCATCCTGATTCATGACTAGGAAGAGTGCTACATTGTGTTTTATGGCTTTTAGGAAGGGTTTTCATGCACTTTCTGAGGATATGAACATGGTGGTAGTAGCACAGCTGGTTGTATTAGTGGGCAATATGATGAAAATATGTATTACGATACAGCATTTGAAGACATTTTTACAGTGCATGATATTTAACATGGTTTATAGATGAGCTAACAAACTACCAGCAAAACAGTGTTGCATTTTAAAATACCTTAAGAAAATATATTTTTTTAAAAGTTTTATATTGTGCGTTGACACAATGACTGAATTTATTTATTTATTTATTTTACAATTTGATACATTAATTTCCAGTATAATTATTATATATAGTTATGTAAATTATTATTATTATTATTATTATTATTATTATTATTATTATTATTTATTAGACTATGCATATACGTAATTAATACATTCTAAATTTTTATATGTTAAAAAAGGATATTGTATAAATAACAGATATATCTGGCTGTGGTCATCTCCACCATGAAAACAAACCTGTCTTTTAGGTTGTACACCTGGATTGGAGATCTAATCACATGACGCGGGTTGATATTCGTCACCTGGAATGCGTCAGCGTGGTTGACAGCTCGTCTCGACAGGAGATGAGTAATTGTGTTGTTGATGTCACTGCAATCACTTTACTGCCACTGCTTGAGAAATTTCCTCATACCATACGGATAAATAGGAGTATTATTAGGGCTTGAGTTACATGCATTGCAGTGAGGTTTATAGTATGTGCACAGTGTGAAAGGACTGGTTCTAAAGACAGAGCGCTAGGGGTTGCATGTGTTACAACTAGAAGATGTACAGTACATTTGTCTTGTAGGTTAGCTTTCTTTCTTGAATATCTCACATCCATATTCAGGGTTGACTGGTATAAATGGGTTAGAGAGGATAAACCCTGCCTCTCTTTCAAGGAACAAAACCCCTGTCCAAATAAAAATGGGGCTGCTGTGGCTCAGGTGGTAGAGCGGCCCACGTGACTCCACATGCCGAAGTGTCCTTGGGCAAGACGCTGAACCCCAAGTTGGTCCGGATGGCAAGTTAGATTTCGGGGCTATTTCTTTAAGTTCACTGTGCTGACATGTCATCAGCAGTGATTGAGTTGCCACAGTTGCAGATGTTATAGTATGTATAAACACGAATGATGTAGATTGCTTTCTCAATCACTGACAAAATGCCTTTAAAAAAATGCTGTCCAATCAAAGTAAAATTACACAAATGGATGACAGAACTGTAAAGAGCTGGCTAATGGCAAGCACGGCTTTTCTGTTTACCATGCTTGCTATTTGGGAAAGACACAGCATGATAATAGACTTAAATAGTATTGCACATTGTGTTGCTGTCTTTCAATGAGTGACTTCCTGTATGCACAGAATATTAGTTTTATGCCTATGATGAGACGATGTTTATAAGGCTCGACTATAATGGTTAATAGTCAGTCCCTCTAGGATTTTGTGACTTTGCGATCGTAGAAATGAACACAAAATCAAGCAAACTCAACAATATTCAGAGGAATATTGCAATTTTTCTAAATTACAGCAGATTTTCCACACATTTGGGCCGAGACGCGTCATGTGACATCGTCACAATGACCATTCATCCAAAGCCCTCTTCAATTTACATGCTTCGACCACGGGTACAGCTAAAAGGTCTCATTTACCAACAAACATCTCTGTGAAAGACACTGCAGTTTCACCAATTCAAGTATTTTTCTGCATAAAAAGCACAAAAACAAACTCTTTAAAAAACTGAATAGTAACACTAAGTTCCTGATGGGTAGTAGAATCATTTTTTAATTATGTTTTTAAATATTCTGACCAGCTATCACCATTCAAACGCTGTTGTGAGCTCTGAGCTGAGTGCTACAGAGTAAAAAACAAATCTAACACAGTCACACACAGTCTTCTCTTCATTCTTTTAATGCTTTAGGGCTTTCCACAGGGTGAGGGCATTCTTTACTGACCCAAAACCCCACTCCACCCTTTCACCAATCACCCCCAAGCACATACAGTAAGCACACACCAGGTCTCATGACTGGTGTCGCACACGGAGACACATACAGCTGTGGTGCCAAGCGTCTTCGAAGGTGGGGCTGCATTTTCTACAGCAGTTGTCCCACCAATCCTTACATTCCACATTCTTGTACAACCTCCAGAGTTCTGAGCAGAGGGCTGGGAACAACACAAAGGCAGGCAGGGTAGAGATAAACACTACTTTGAACGCCACAGCAATAAAATGTAAACACTGTGAAACCTCACACTCAGATCAAGAGTCCTATATTCAAACTCGAGTTTTATAAACAATACATGCTGTTACTCTTCTTCCTCTTTTCTCTCTTAATGTTTAGTTGACTCTTGACTCTCATTGCACATGACTACCATGTTTCACCACAGCGCACGAGCGTGAGCACATCATGTTTGTTTGGGAAAACTCCAGATGACAGTATCTTGGGCATGTGGTTTCATGTTGACAGATGTATCTCATTCCTAGAAGAGGCTTTCAAAGATCATCCCAAATAAATCAGATGGCGTGCTTTCGGTTTTTTTTTGTTTGTTTGTTTTTTTCCATTTCCTGGTTCTTTCCATTTCCACCCTTCCTTGGTTTCTTACTCTCCTCTTCTCCCTCAAAGTTCCACTCTAGCTGTTGTGAGTCCAAAACCTGACCACAGTGAAAGTGTACTCTCTAAAGAAGACACCGAGAACATGGAAAAGTCCTAATTTTTGGTTCTCAGGACTGGGAAAACAAGGAAAACCATCAGTCTGTTTAAGCTCTGACAAGTTTTCTCTCTTTTATATTTTATTTTGATTCACTTTTGATTAAGATTTTACTTCCATCCATCCATTTTCCATACTGCTTATCTCTACACAAGGTCGCAGGGAGCCTGGAACCTATCCAGGGGAACTTGGGGCACAAGGCGGGGGACACCCTGGACAGGGTGCCAACCCTTTGCAGAGCACAATTGCACACCCATTCACACAATATGGACAATTTGGAAATGTCAATCAGCCTACAACGCATGTCTTTGGACTGCGGGAGGAAACCCCCAAAGCATGGGGAGAACATGCAAACTCCATGCACACAGGGCGGAGGTAGTTATCCAACACCCTACCCGGAGGTGTGAGGCAAATGTGCCAACCACTAAGCCACCGTGTCCCCTTACTTATGACCTTATGAACACTTTTTGATATTTTGTTATGATACAAAAGCAAGACTATAGATGACATCTCATATGTTTAAAAACAAAAAAACAGTGACATTTGATGCAAAACCCCACTTTCCTCCTATAATCTTTCCCAGCATCCTCTACCAGCACTTTCCATAACAGCTTACAGATGCTTGATATGACTTCTTACTCTTTCACAATTTTGTGTGGGAGTCTGGGAAAACCCATCGAGTGTCATCGTGGCTGAATTCTGGAAAACGGATGAAAATCGAATTTTTGACCAAAGTTGATTTTTTTTCCCTCCACAATTCACCTGAACAAGCGCTCCTGAGTCGCGCAACAGAAAAGCGTTCACACTACTATCAGGAGATTACGTGTTCAAATCCTGACAACGCCACAGCCGTCCATGGCTGGAAGCAAATGGAGCTAAATTGGCTGTGTTCGGCTGTAATATTTTATCCATTCCAGACATGTCACTCGACCAACTCGTCAGAAAATAGTCCTGTAGATTGCAGGCCACCTTCAATGAATACTGCAGTAATTTATTTATCATCCCCAACCTAATCTGTATCTATCATATGTGTGATTACCGCAGACAATTTATTTATCGTCCCCTGTAGGAAATGATGAAAAAAACCCAACAACATTTGACTGAAAACTAACTTATAATGGAAATCTAAGGGCAGCTGCTGGGTTAGTCAATAAACATTTATTTATTCTGTTTGTCACAGAGTGTTCTCATGAATAATATTTCAGTCAAATGTATTATAAATTACGCTTTTAATATCTATAAATCGTCCTTTTAGAGACAAGAATATTTTTTTTAAAGGAAAGATTGCACATGAATTCCACAAAATCTCTGGGAAGGCATAAGTAACTGGAATTACTGTGTACTGTATTGCTATTCTGTAAGAATATTGGAGAAACCTGCATGAGAACAGCGTTAGGACTACATTTTCTCATGTCTGTCTTAACATACAACTGTTATAGTGGAATGATCGTAATTATAAATTTGCATTATAAAGTCATTTTTAATGATATTTAAAAAATTTATTGATGGGGTTCAACAACCGCCTTATCTAGTTTTTAGTGAACAGGTTGTTGGGTTTTTTGTTTGTTTGTTTGTTTGTTTTTGTTGTTTTATTTCAGTTAAGGAAAACACACATACAGTATGCTACAGGTTGCAAAGATCTAGATCTGGTGTCTAAACCAATCATTTATGTTGTACCCCAGCATCTAGCTACAATAAATTTTTCAAAAGTTTCCCCATTTTCAACGAGAAACAGTATTTTCCAGTGAAGTCTCCAGCAACTTGGCTGAAATGTCTATTGTTTTTGAGTAATAATTTAAACAAAATGCAACAGATAAGGGTTTTTGGCCACTTGTCTCTGTGGACACTGTCTCTGGGATTTTACAGCATCAGATGCTTGTTACCAGGGCATTGCTGTTTCTAGGTAAACAACATGCTGGGCAAGCTTGCAGGTGCCAGCCAAGGAGAATCTCTTTTTCTCTCTCTCACACACACACACACTCATAAATACACACAGGTGTGACTTCTTGTGAGAACGCCTTGGGGAGGAAAGCGGCACCACCATAAGAATAGTGAAAACATAAACACTGACTTTTGTCTTTTAGTTGCTGTCAGCACTGGGGAATGTCCTAGCTTTTCCATGTATTTTTCCCAAGTAATACATGCTAGCTAGGCATTTTTTAGTCAGCTGAGACTGAGACTGTTTTTAAAAAATGTGGGTAAAATATGTTGCGACACCCTTTGACGGTAGCTGATTCCTACTTGTAGGAACCATGCCTTGTGTTCTAACTGAGGCAGGAAATGTACAATCTGAGTGACCTAATTACTTACAGAACAACATTACCTTTACGTGATGAAGCAATTAGCATGGGTGGCCTATTAAATAAAGCCATTGATATTATTGATGTGACGGAGTAGTATCAGTATGATAGCTATGACGAGAATGACTGTGCTTTAACATCACGAGGGGGTACTACCAATTGGCCACAGACCATAAAATTAAAAATACTACTGGTCTACTTCTCTTCTGTTCATACAGTTATAGCTGGTAAACATCAGATGATATCATTCCACACGTTCTGATTCATTTGCTATTATCCAGCTAGCATAATGGTCTATGTCATGAATTTGTAAGTAACCCTACCAAAATCTCTGCTAGTAGTAGCTTTCACTGGAAAACTTCGCTAGCTAATTTCATACACACACTGACAGGGGTTATTTCTTCCAACTTGGAAGCATGTTGCTGTGAGGGCTGTGATGGTTGACAATGTTTTCAGAAAAGCTTGACAACAAATGACGCTCTATCAGATTCTAACTAGGTTTTAGCTGTAATTAGCATTGCAGTGTGACAAGAGGCTAATAATTAGTCTGATGTATTTGAAATAAAAAAGGTGAGTTGGACGAAAGAAGACAGTTATTTTGGTGTCAAACATACCCTGAAGCCAAACATATGAGCATGAGCATTTGTGAGCATGTGCTGTGCATATGTTCATGTTTGTTGCCGTGTGCATTGGCATGGTTGTGTATTACACAAGGGGACAGGTGGGCTAGAGAGAGATCCAGATCTCCTCCCCAGCAGCTGATATCCTTCATAGGGCCTTATCCAAGCTTTGTTCTTCTCCCTTACTGACCACTGAGTACTTTTCCATGTCACTGCAAGGCCCTGAAGAGTCCAAAATCCATCTGCACATGACAGGAGATGGGAGAGGTTTCCCCTATGTGCTACTCTGAAACTAGTTTGACTGTTGCCTTACAAAAGGGTTGTTCTAAAAATCTCAGCAAAAGGGTACTAGGATCGTGTGGTTGTGTGTACCCTACTAAAATGTGCTGAGCGAATGGCATGGCACCCGTAGACACCGGATCAAAGATTAAACACCCGTGTGAAGAGGATTAGCAGGAAATCAAATGTCAGGCAGCCGTGCTGGTTCGTAATGTGACGTTCAATATGGGAAGCTCAGACTCAAGTCTCATCACAAAGTCCAAATCAGGCTTCAAACCTAATTATGGAGTACTATATTTGTTGAACACATTTGCAAATGAACACATTTGCAAACTTTTAGGATTTCTTTTGATATAGTGTGTACACCTTCCCAGAAGCAATGTTGTTTGCCACATGATATCCATCTATGACCTGAATTGCATCATGAACTTGCCCAGGATAGAGATAATGATAGGGATATATGCCTTCAATACATTTCAGTGTAGCTTTAAGAACGCAGCATTTCTAAACCGTTTCAAGGTGTAGCATAAAGGTGTACAGCAATCGACGACATGACAATCAATGAAGGCCCTGACCCTGACACGGATAATAATCCTTAAATAATTCAACTCAAATAACTAAGCTGGTAATTAATGTCAAGTGACGCAGTAAAAGTTTTTCAACATTGATTATATAGTAAGAACTCTACATTCTAGCCCTCAATTGTCTGATGCTTTAAAGTGCCCCTGAAATCAAAATAGGTGTTTCAGGGATTTTTGTATCTGTCCCTTAGTTTTATGAACATCAATACGATAGTATCTCTAGAAAAAAAAAAAGAAGAAAAAAACAGATAGTTTTAGAGATATTGTATTTCAATTTTAGATTTTGTCACTTATAATATATATATATATTTTAATGATTCATCCTGTACTAGACTTGTTTTCATCAAGTTAAATGCTCTCCAGAATGTTTATGTCCCACCTCTGGGGTTGGGTCTTGCTCAACAGTAGCAGCTCGTTATGGACAAACATGATTCATCATGTGTTTTGGCTTTGCATCGTCCCTCACTCTATTTCCTTTTCCAACCATCCCTTGTTTGAGAAAAAAAAAAACACAATTGGAGTTTATTCATCTGGAAAAGAGTGGGATAAGTTGGTGGTGGTCAAGGTCAGAATGTCTTGTTGGAATTTGTGCCACTCATGGTCAACCACGGCTCGAACATTTACAGCACAAACAACATAGCATAGTTCACTAAGCTACTGTCAATTTACAGTGGTGCTTGAAAGTTTGTGAACCCTTTAGAATTTTCTATATTTCTGCATAAATATGAACTAAATCATCATCAGATTTTCACACAAGCCCCAAAAGTACATAAAGAGAACCCAATTTAACAAATGAGACAAAAATATACGTGGTCATTTATTTATTGAGGAAAATGATCCAATATTGCATATCTGTGAGTGGTAAAAGTATATGAACCTTTGCTTTCAGTATCTGGTGTATCCCCTTGTGCAGCAATAACTGCAACTAAACGTTTCTAGTAAGTGTTGATCAGTCCTGCACATCGGCTTGGAGGAATTTCAGCCCGTTCCTCAGTACAGAACGGCTTCAACTCTGGGATGTTGGTGGGTTTCCTCACATGAACTGCTTGCTTCAGGTCCTTCCACAACATTTCTATTGGATTAAGGTCAGGACTTTGACTTGGTCATTCCAAAACATTAACATTATTCTTCTTTAACCGTTCTTTCGGAGAATGACTTGTGTGCTTAGCATCATTGTCTTGCTGCATGTCCCACTTTCTCTTCACAGATTCAGATCACAAACAGATGTGCTGACATTTTCCTTTAGAATTTGCACGTACAATTCAGAATTCATTGTTCAATCAATGAGGGCAAGCCTTCCTGGCCCAGATGCCAGGATGGCAGATGCAAAACAGACCCAAACTATGATACTACCACCACCATGTTTCACAGATGGGATAAGGTTCTTATGCTGGAATGCAATGTTTTCCTTTTTCCAAACATAACCTTTCTCATTTAAACCAAAAAGGTTCCATTTTAGTCTCATCCATCCACAAAACATTTTTCCCATAGCCTTCTGGCTTGTCTACATGATCTTTAGCAAACTGCAGATGGACAGCAATGTTCTTTTGGGGGAGCAGTAACCTTCTCCTTGCAACCCTGCCATGCACACCATTGTTGTTCAGTGTTCTCCTGATGGTGGATTCATGAACATTAAGAGACGCCTTTAGTTGCTTAGAAGTTGTCCTGGGTTCCTTTGTGACCTCACTGACTACTACACATCTTGCTCTTGGAGTGATCTTTGTTGGTCTCCACTCCTGGGGAGGGTAACAATGGTCTTGAATTTCCTCCATTTGTACACAATCTGTCTGCATGTGGATTGGTGGAGTCCAAACTCTTTAGAGATGGTTTTGTAACGTTTTTCATCCTGAGGAGCATCAACAACTCTTTTTCTGATGTCCTCAGAAATCTCCTTTGTTCGTGCCAAACATGTGTTGTGAAGATCAGACTTTGATAGATCCTTGTTCTTTAAATAACATGAGGCACTCGCTCACACCTGATTGTCATCCCATTGATTGAAAACACCTGACTCTAATTTCACCTTCAAATTAACTTCTAATCTTAGAGGTTCATATACTTTTGCCACTCACAGATATTAGATAATTTAGGTACTCTTTGTCTACTTTTAGGACTTGTGTGAAAATCTGATGAAGTTTTAGGTCATATTTATGTAGACATACAGAAAATTTTAAAGGGTTCACAAACTTTCAAGCGCCACTGTAGCTTTAGTTCTTACTGTCAAATTTATATTCTGCCGGGGGTGTGGCATATCTCAAACCCTAATGGACTTTGTGTTAATTAGTCAAAAATTCAAGGTCAGTATGACTTCCTGTTTCATAAGGAAATATGTCAACATATTGATTTAAATCATGGCTCTGAAGCAACTTCAGTAGCTTGCAAACATGCTCATATAACCACTACAGCTTCAGGTAATTATCTGATTTCAGGAATCAACTAGTTCAAGGTTTTGGTTCAAGGTTAAACTAAAGGGAGACGTCTGTATGTCCTTACCTCGATCCTTGCTGTGGAAAGCTTTGGTGACATCTGCACACATTATTTGTGTTGAACTTTAATTGGCCTAGAGGCCTTAAGAGAGGTTATTTAGTTAATCCTATTAACCAGTGAAACTTGCACTGGAAACGTGAGCAATTGCAAGAACTGTTGTTGATGCAGACATTGTAGGCTTGGGGGTTTATTTATACTTTCTATCCTCTGGGAAGAAATGAAGAGGGATTAGCCTTCATTCTCAGTGTCCTCACTCATCCCAGTCAGGGGAATGAAAGGGGAATGGGCCAGTTGGCCTTTAGGTCAGATGTCCCGACATGGTCATGGACCAGACATGAGCAAAGGTATGAGGCCTTTCCTTTGCAGTCTTGTGGGGGGAGGGAATCCCTACTAGCTGTATGGGATTTAAAAAATACTTTAATTCTCATGATAAGCCTGTCTTTGGAGTTTTCTTGGTTTAATAGACAGAAAGGTTATAGTCAACATGCATTGCTGGGTTTGATCAGTCAAGGTCACAGTAATGGTGTCATCAGTTTAAGGAGGTGTTGTTGTGCCAAAGGATTTGGCAAGCTACAGTGTAATCTCTCGATATACCAGACTACTGTATGAGAGGGCCCCAGTTTAGCTGGTGGCTTCAGTAATATTGTAGATTTATCCTAACTGTAGGTCCTCCTAACCTTAACCAACCACACTAACCCATTATTCAATACTAGTTTGTTTTAGATCACTATTGTTCTTCCAACTTTTTCCATCACCCAGCCTGGGACAAATCTATTGCAGCTTACCCCACTGCACTATATGAGAGTGGCTTATGTTTCATGGGCTAATCATGCTCACAAAGTAGCTCTTTCAACCCTGGTACTCTAGGTGGATTTAGCGTATGTGCCCATACACCCAGGGGTCTAAGATGGAGTGAGTGGACTTGTGTTTCTTTTTTTTCCTGCACCTGGCCAGACATGGGGTGTGCAAGCAGGGGGAAGGGAGAGACGACAGCAGGTGTTTGAGTCTTCAATCTGTCAGTGTGGAGAGATCACTCACAACGCAGACAGGACACGGTGCCAGCAGGTTTGCTCACTATTTACAGAGTTTCCTTTGTTAGTAAAATGTCAGACATACAGTGATGGGTTTGTCCATGAATATCATTGTACTTAAATGGCATTTTAAATAAGTCGCTAGTCCTATCCATTTAAATGCCTTGCTAGGGAAACATGAAAGCACTCATGCATCACCTCATCAAGGTCACTGTGTTTTTATGATTTGAACTTGATGATAGAAGGCCGTCTGTAATTGCTAAGTGACTAGACACAAGTCTGATCTTGTTTATGTGGAGCCCTGTTTTGCCTCAGCTGGTTGGTGTCTGTCCAGAGTATTGGGTTACTGTAAGGGGAATGGAGATGAGTGGATATTGTGCCTATTACTTGGAACACCTCCCAAAAGCCACTTGATTCCCAAAAATCAGTTGTATATAGCAAGTGGGGCATTTTAGGTATGCCATGATGTCTTGCTTCTGTCATGACCTGCTGGGGGTTAAAGTAGGGCAGTACTTCCACTCAAGTGGGATCTAAAGGGACTTGGCATGAAAAATAGGCTATACAAATGTCCATCATGAAGATCCTCATTGTTTATCGGAACAACTGAGGTGGAGGATGACAGGAATTTCAATGTGACTCGAACATGGAAGGCCAGACCTAATAGTCTCCTACTAGCCTCCTTGCTCTGGACAAAACCATTGTGGGATAAACATGTCCACCATAAATACAGCAGAAATCAGTGTTTTATCCGCCAGGTCAAGCATAATGTACTAACCATGTATTACAATTTTCATATTACACACATTATATTCTGTATTATATTAATATCAACCCAGATGATAGTTTCTGGGAAAATTTTAATTCTACATACTAACAGCTGTATTCAGAGTATTTAACCAACTCATGTGCACAGGTAGCTTAGTGGCTAGCACATTTGTCTCGTAGCTCCAGGGTTGGAGGTTCAATTCCCACCTCCTCACAGAGTTTGCATGTTGTTTCCTCTGGGGACTCTGGTTTCCTCCCCCAGTCCAAAAGCATGCATTGTAGGCTGATTGGCATTTCCAAATTGTCCATGAGTGTGTGTATGATTGTGCCATGTGATGGGTTGACATCCGTCCAGGCTCCAGGCTCCCCGTGACTCTGTGTAGGGTAAGCGGTAGAAAAAATAGATGGAGGTTACCTGTATTCAGACTTGCGTTACACAGCTTTTCTGTTAATTTGCTGGGCTGCCCATTCAGATTAATTTTAAAAACAAATAATAAAAGAAGACGAATATGATGATATATGAATGAGAAAATTGCAAGCACTGAAATAAACATGTAATAGGAGTCTACTATATTGCCAACATATTATTGCTTGAATTGCCGTATTTGTAATAGTCACATTAATCACTATAAATTTTTTTTAATTCAGTAATATGATTTCCGTTAACATTATTCAGCAGCTTATAAAACAGCACTTGATCCAGTCATCCTATTAGTTTGGACTTTTTGTACATAACTTGAATGAAGCCACAAGACGCTAAATCAAGGTCACAAAATCGTAATGTGTGTGCAGAATGTAGGCTATACCATCATGCTTTTAATTCACTATTTTGATGTGAAATAACAAAGTAACGTCAATGTTTTTGTTAATTCTATGCACTTTTCCATGGAGAGAACATAGCCACTGTTTGAAGGATAAACTAACTGGCTTATTTATGCACATTTATAATAATTGCATCATCATTTAATGATTTCTAATGGCATGACTACGTGACATTGAGAAGGCCCATGCTGTATCACTCTTACAGTATATGAGTCAACATGCTGTATAAGGCTCTGTTTGCTGAGGTGTTCTTGATTTGTTAGTTCTGGGAAGGTTGTGTCCTTCTCTTGGGCTTTTCCGCCCTCCCTCACTACCTCATTTCTTCTCCTTCTCCTTCTTTGGCTTAAGGTGGTGATAAAAATGACCAGTACAGAGCATTTACAATGCCTTCTTCACCCCCAGGGGATCATTACAGTCACAGGACATTGACTGTCTCTATTCCTTCTATAATCATATGACCAAATGCAGCAGAGCTCAGTGGTTTTAGTGATGATGAATCACTTTTTACTTTTTTTTTTTTTTTTTAAAGTTCCTTATGTATATGTGTATAACATGTGCTTTGCTGTGTGGATATGAATTTATTCTCTCTCTTGAGTATGATAACATAGTGAAGCTATTTTTTGCAGCAGTGTGTACTTTTACATTCTCCTGAAGTAAGCACAAGTGCTTTTAAGGGATCATATTTGATTCGCATTAAAATAAAATGATCCACTGTTGAGTGATATACTTTCCTCAACACCATTTTGTCCTCAAAGCCTTTGGCAAACACATGAGTGAGATTAATGAGCTGACTACAACGTGCTGGTTGGCTGATTCACAGAATCAACACCTCACTGAGGAAACACTGCACAATAAACACAACAGTGCATCTAATACAGGCTTGAAAGCAGACCATATCTGCTTTATTTTATACTGTATCATGTATCTTTTACATGGAACTTTTACATATTTATTGCAGATTAAAGTGTAATGATTTTGCATCTCTGTTTTGAATCCTGCTCTATCTGTTTGTGATGTCATTGCCCTCAAATTCCTCAGTCTCCAAAGAAAGTGGAACATGTTGAACCTGCATCTGTGCTCAGAGGGCTGTAATAACTCTCGTTTGAGACTCTGACTGGTAGAATCAGGGTGGCTGTGGTATTCGGACAGGAAATAACTAGAGACCATAACAAAACTGCTGCACCAACAAAACCAAACTTACAGCCACTGTCAAAATATTTGTAATACTAAACATCTGCTCTGATACAGGTTAGAGCCAAGATATGTAAGTGCAAAACACAAATGACTCAAAGTGTTGCAGAAACATTGCATTTTACCATTCAGAGATTAAAATCACCTGCCTAATATTGAGTAGGTCCGCCTTGTGCTGCCAAAACAGCTCTGAGCCATCGAGGCATGGACTCAAGACCTCTGAAGGTGTGCTGTTGTATCTGGCACCAAGACGTTAAGTCCTGTAAGTTGGAAGGTAGGGCCTCCATGGATTGGACTTTGTGTTGTGGCTGATTGGTGTATATATCGGAATGGTAAAATGTAATCTGTCTGCAACACTTTGAGTCATTTGTGTTTTGTATTTTGTACATATTTCCTGGACATGTGTGCTTGATTGAAGCAGGTTTAAAAAGCTGTGATGATTAGCATAGATAGTATCGCAGAAGTTATTTTATTAGTTTCAAATGTACTGTTCTTGCATTTGACTTACTACAAGTGCACAGGCAGATTAACCAGAGACCTACCTTCTACACTAGGTGTAGCCAGTTATGATTACTGCATTATAGTGTAGCTGCTTTACTAATTCCCTGTGGAATTTCTGTGGCTGTGTAATGGTGGGAACTGAGGTAAGCATAACAATAATCTTGATGTGTATATGTCGTTACATGACCTCAACTACTTTTAAATGGAGGAAAGAAAAAATTTAATCTCTTCTGACCCCTGTTTGTGAGCCTATGTATAGGGAAAAGTGCAGTTAGCACTCTCCTCCAAGCATGTTTTAGCTTTTAAATTCTCTGATTGGTAGCTGTTGCGTAATAGCTCATTTAGAATTAGCTGGTGGTTGGAAATTGAATAATATGGGATAAAAAAAGAAAAGAAAAGAAATCTTTCAACTGTTTCTGTTTAAAAAAAAGGTAAGTCCATTATAGAAGCTACAAACAAGTGAATTATTACTACAGTAGCAGTAGTTTTACTCACATCCATGTCTTTTATAGTCTTTCCACCACTGTAAACACCTTTTAGCACTAATTGGACCTCTAGATAGGGTGCAGTGGGTTCACAACGATCTGTCCACACAACCAAGTCAGCAGTCCAGTTAAACAACACATGAAATCAGATCCCTGGCTCGATATAGAAACCTTTTCCAGACGTGAATGTTGGGTAGCAAGCAAGCCTTGATGGACTTTGCTGTAAATAGATAATGTGAACTTGGCTAGGAGAGCTCAAAGTGACAGTGGAGGATTCCTCGCACATGTGAAGTCATCATATCTGAAAAATACACACAAAAACACAAACAAACAACTCACCTGGGAGGACTTCATATTTTAAGAAATAGTTTATATATAGAGGATGTTGCTGGATGATGTGGGTGATGAAGACATGCAGGTTAACAGCCAGGTATTTATAGTGTGTATAAGGTGTGACTACATTTTAGGAAAACTCTAGTGTTGTTACTTTGCTTGTGATATGCACTGGGTAAAATTCTGAATGCTGTATATTGATAATTTATTTTGGAGAGACATTTTACAGGATCTTGTTTCTGTTTTTCTGAATGCCGTGATCTCATACACTTATACCAATTTGAAAATAAAATGCTGGTGTAGACTTAGACTGCAACAAAAACACCATGTGATAGGAATAAACTAAAAATGCATGTGAAGTTTTGTGAACGTCTTCTTTGCATGATCAAAACACTCAAAATAAATAAATAAATAAATAAATAAATAAATAAATAAAATAACTTCCTCCATTGCCAGAGGCAACATAATCCACTTACAGTGTTCATTAGTTATACTGTAATCTGAGTATGCAGACAGCGAACATGGGGAAGGTCAAGACACAACACTGCCTTTTTCTGTAAGATCTGCCTGTCCTGGATGGAAATATAAAAGTGTAAATTTTTATCGCTTTAAACTTTGGAAAATTGTCAGATAATATACGTACTAAGCAATGTAAGATGGACTAAGGCCAGAGATGATGACTTGGTACAAGTGCTTTGTTTACACTAGGGGTGTAACGTAATGACACTGCCAGTATCTGTTTCTATTTAGTGCTCCAAATACCCATATCTGTATTTGGATTTGGATTTCAACCGAATGTGGGTGTGACCTAAACATGAAGGTTTTTTTTCCCTCTCAGATTAAATATGAAACCTACCACTATTCCCCCTTAAACACTGGGAAAAGCACCACCAGCATGTTCTTTGAATTTTGGCACAGACTGTTTCACAATTTCAGCTCAAGTTCATAATTGGTCTCAATTAGAGATGTAAGTGGGACTAATTATTTTAAAAACCATGTTTCAGGCACTTATTATTTTTCCAACAAAATTTGCCTTTACTTTGATTATTTCCCCCTATAATTTCCCCCAATTTCAGCCACTGCTACCCAAAACAGGCAGTTACTAAGGATGCTGTAAATGCATTGCAGAGTGTGGGACGTTCATGTTGAAGGTAGTCTTTGCTTGGTCATATCTGATCTCTCACTAGCACCTGCTTGAGAGTAAAAACCTCCTGCTCATGCCACTTAGGCTCACAGTCTTTAAAATACTGTATATTCGGATACAAATCGATTTTTTTTTCTTTAAATAAAGTTTGCCAGAAAGTTTCACAAGGAACACTGCTTTTATATAACACTTCTACTTTTATATAACAGCAACTCTGACAATAATTCGGGTTGCAAGTAAAATCCCAAGTTGATATTAATGCACTCATTCTAACACGTTATCATTTATCATTCTGGGTGACATGACAAGCCACATTTTTGTCCTCTTATAACTTAAAGAGAGCCTATTGAGTTTATAGCCTATATTTATAGCTGCTGTAATGTAAGTGATAGCAAGAATTAACTTGTTTTGTGGGTGTTTGTGGACTGTAGCATTAATTGTATCTATAAATAGATAAAAAAAAAGTACAGTGTGTCGCTCTTTAATAAATGTATTATTGGCAAATCGCTGTACGTTTGAGAAGTGCTTTTATTGGAAAATTACCCTAACACGGATGATAAAAAATAATAATAATTTAACACATTATCCCATGGTTTAATGCAGCTGCATTAATATCTCATATGATGTGCGATAAACAGTGTCCTTAACGTCTTTACAGTGAATTTCCTGTTCTGTCAATAATTTTGTATGTGTAAATGCTTTTATCCATCCTTTCCCCGTTACCCTCCAAAAGAATTCCCGTCCAGACACACGTGGGACCTCGGACAGGGATGTCGTCTTTCTGTTCAGTACATTGTGTTATTTTTTCTTACTGCGTTAGCTCCTGAAAGAAACCGGTTATCAAGTGTAAATATTAAACATGGGCAGGAAAACTTTGTGTATTACATTGTGTAGCAGTATGTTGGGGTTGAAGAGTAAAATCTAAGCATGTAATAGGAGGAAAAGGAAAGAAAAAGTGTTATTGTGTGCTTAGTAAGGCCTGAGAGATTTGGTTACATAATTGCCAGAATAACACTCACATCTTGTCAACAGGGGGTACACAGTGGAAAGTATTTTATAACAACAGTGTATCTGTTTGGGATTCAGTGACACCTTGCTTGGTGATGAGTATATTCAGCTAATATTGGTGTGTTAAAAGCTCGATCTTAACATTAAAAAAAAAAATCTCGTATCATATTTAACACCTCTGTGGCGCTTAGATGACACATGGAAAGGCCATTTTAAGTCAAGAAATAACCTTGCTGCATAATGGTCCTTTAACAAGTACAGTTATATTCTTTGTCATGTGCTCAACATGTCCTGCAAGAAGCTAAAAAATGAGAAGCACATCACATGGTCCTTAAATAAAGGAAAATATGTATGTACAGTACATAGATCCATTTTCAAGAACAAATGATTTGATATTAGGGCTGGGCGATATATAGATATAATATCGTGATTACGATATGATTATGTGATACACTTTTCTGAGATATCATTGGTATGATGATGTATTTTTTACGCTTTTAATAATTACAAATTAAATGGTACTGAAAGGATGGTGTTGATTTGATGTAATCTTTTTTTGAAAACTTTGTTTTTGTAGGCATTAAAGAATAGAATCACTGAACTTGGTTTAATGGTTTATTTGTTTATTTTACTGCCGTTTTGCAGACAGTTTGTTAACTAAATTATATATTGTGATGCGCATTGTGCATCATCGAAATGTCCTCAAGTATCGTGATGTAATATTTTTGTCATATAGCCCAGCGCTACTTGATAATCAAGTGCTACTAAAGATTTGATGTCTGTTTTCCATCCATTTTCAGTACTGTTTAACCTGCACAGGGTCATGGGGAGACTGGAGCCTATCCCAGGGAACAATGCGGAGGATTAGTTTAGATTGGCAATGTTGTATAATAATACAAGAACAAAAACACAACTATAGTTTCAAACCTGGACTTGTATTAGAGCCTTGGTGCTAATAGCAAAGGGCAAGTCTGAATTGCTGACTTGTGCCAGGTGTCGTGACTGAGATAATAAGACTAACACAGTTAAGTCCAAAAGTTTGTGTATCCATAAATAAAGAAGACAGACATTTCATTTATGGTAATGAGACATTTAGTGTGATTTTTTCCTCCTAACAAAAATGTGACTGTATGTCCAACCCTAGGTTCAATCCTGAGCTCAGGTTCCTGTCTGTGTTGAGTGTCACCTGCTTTGTCCGGGTCTCTGTGGTCACCCTCCAGGTACCACAGCAATGATGATGTCTCTAATTTATCCCTTGGTGTGAATAGGTGTGACTATGTCCAGTGGCTCCAGATCCACTGTAACCCTGCCCAGGATAAAGTGGTTAATCAGTGAATAAATACAGAAATATAATGATACGTGTCACTAATTCTGAAATTAGCTTGTAAAGCATCTGTGCACTACAAAGCCTGACTCAAGCCCATAGTGCATCTGCCTGTATGTGTTATGAGTTTAACATCAGCCATAATCTAATCCCTATATTATCCTAACTGTTTAAGCCTGAGAAATTCTCAAATGAAGTCAAGCATTTGTAACAACCACATTCATTTGTAGCAACCACAGACTGTATAAAGTTATATCAAGAGTGTGCAAACAGACTGTGGTAGGTCTACTAGTGTATTCAAGACACTAGTGTTGCAGAAATGTATGTGCAGTCAATCAACAGTACAAAGCACAACAGTGTTTTCAGCCCTTAGTAGAAGTCTGCAGCCAATCATAATTGATTTTGGCATGAGATATGTTACTATTGCTATATGTCTCAGAACTAAAATGCAGAAATATATATATATATATATATATATATATATATATATATATATATATATATATATATATATATATATATATATATATATATATAATAAAATTATAAGCGAGTGTGACAGTCAAAGTCTCCAGAAGAACCGTGGCTGGTTCTGCAAGATGCTCAATGAGACTTACCATCTAATTTCCTTATAAAACTGCACAAATTGTACCTGGGACAATTCATTCATTCATTCATTTCTTCTAATTAATTAATTTACTGCATGTTGTAGTGTTTTTCTTTTAAGTAGAAATATTTAACCTCATTATTTTTGATAGCCTTCTTTACTTTACAGCATTTCTTTGCATGTGCCTAAGAATTAACCAGTACTGTATGTGTAACATGTACATGTTTCATTATGGCTGTTTACTTACTACGGTAGT
The DNA here is from genome assembly GCF_001660625.3 of Ictalurus punctatus. NCBI lineage: Eukaryota > Metazoa > Chordata > Actinopteri > Siluriformes > Ictaluridae > Ictalurus > Ictalurus punctatus. The sequence goes on from NC_030436.2 coordinate 14,241,707, forward strand.
TGAAACGCAGCGGAGTATATGAAAAGGTTATGTTTGCAGATGGCGCCATCGTGAGGTGAAATGTATACTGCAAAAACAAAAAAACAAAAATCGGTTTATATATCATGAGCCAGCTTAAAGACACATCTAAAAAATCTTATACTGTACACAGTTGTAGTAATAACTGAGGCTCTCTCACCAAAGGTCAAATTATTTACTATTAAGTACAGATGGGTCACAAAACTGAAGCTGCTTTCCTTCACCATAAACCATTCCTCTGGCTCCATGCATATATCACTGATTTAAAAACAAACAAACAAACAAACAAAAAATTGATAGCACATTTTAGCATTTAACTATATTTTATTATTTTCCCCCTTACCTTTACTGGCATGTTACTTAAATTTTCACTACTTTTACATTTTTTATTATTATTATTATTATTATTACTATTATTATTATTATTATTATTATTATTATTATTAGTAGTAGTAGTAGTAGTAGTAGTAATAGTAGTATATTTTACACACTTTTTAATGCCATATTTTCACATAATACATTGTTATTATTTTCTTCTTTGTGGCACTGCTATTATTTGTTATTTTTTTAAAAATAATTTGTTTACTTCACTATTTTATTTTTGACTACTTTTTGTTTCTTTATTTCTACTATATGTACTAAACTAGACTATATCTCTAGTATGTAGACTATCTTGAAACTAGGCACAGAACATCTGGTTATGTCAGTAGGTTTGAACAGATTGCTACAACAATATTCTTGGTGGGAAGGTGGTTAATATTTCAACGTCATGGAAAGTCCTAGTCATCTTTGCAGTGACCTCTATTGGTGTGGAGGACGTGTTTAGAAAAGTCTAAAACTAGTTGACTGCAGAAAAAAACTACCTTGTCATTTGTCTGGATCAGGAGGAAAGAACACAAATAACAGAACAAAATTCCTTAAGGCCAGTCACTGTGGAGAAAAAATGTGATGCTTGGATATTTTCCATCAATATCTTATCACAATGTGTACACACATGCAAACCATGAAAATTATTTTTCACATTTTTATGTCATCTCAATTAAACGCACTACAAGCCAGTAGTAATACCATCCATCCATCCATTTTCCACACCGCTTATGCTACACAGGGTCGCAGGGAGCTTGGAGCCTATCCCAGGGTACTCGGGGCACAAGGTCAGGGACACCCTGCATAGGGGGTGTCAACACATCACAGGGCACAATCGCACACCCATTCACACACTACAAACAAATTTGGAAATGCCGGTCAGCCTACAACACATGTCTTTGGACCTGGAGTACCTGGAAGAAACCCCTGAAGCACGAGGAGAACATGCAAACTCTGTGCATGATTATTATTATTGTTATTATTATTATTATTATTATTATTATTATTATTATTATTATTATTGGGGTGGCCAGAGGGGTGGCCATGCTTCACTCTAGGGTGGCCACCCCTTAGCTACTCCCATGCTGTAATGTTTATGTGTGCATTCATGGTGGATTGCAATGGACTGATGTCCCAAACAGGGTGTATTCCTACCTCACTGATAGGAGATAGGCTCCAGAGCTACTGAAAATGACTAAATGAATGTATTGTGGTGATACACTTTGAAAACTGTGATATGGAAGAAGAAAAGCGTGGCACATGGCGAACATCTAATCAAGAAACATCACGTTTCCTAAACTATTGAAGCACTTCTCTATAATAAGTTATTTATTATTCATGAAAGAAATAGTAGTCCGTTGTGTAAAGTCTGGTGAAAGTCAGACACATGTTTTATTAGCTTATTTCTCGTGGCGTTTCCTTTAAGAACCGGAGCATTCCAGCTTGAAGCGTGACGTCACGAAAAAAAGTGTCGAGGGAGAGTCGCGAGACACTGGCTCAAAGTAACGGAGGGGCTGAGCGTGAGCTGAGGAGCTAGCCGGCTAGCTAGCGTTTTCTATTGGCGTCTCTTTTTTGTTTTTAAAAAAAAAAAAGGATTAAAAAAAGAAAACAATTTAAGTATTTTATGTTAGTCAGTCAGTATTTTTAACGTTCAGTGTTATACCATTAGCTCATTAAAATACATTGTACAGAGTGTTTTCCTCGGTCGGACTCTCGAGTTGGCGGAATGGATATTAGCTGGCCGGCTAGCTGACAAGCCACATTCGAGCTAGCATCAAAGTTATCGAAACTAGCCTAAGGCGTTTTTTTTAAAGGTGGAGTTTTACTTTATTTTATTTTTTTTAATATAATATACAAGTTTAGTGAGAGTAGGTCACTGAGTGGCCGTTCCTAAAGTTTAGGGAAACAAACCAGATAAATTAGGGCTGTGAAAGCGAAGAAGGGGGAAAAGGAGCCGCGGTCTCCTCGCCTGTGTCCGGGCGCGATGTTGTCCAACTCGCAGAACCAGCTGGTATTCCCCAACCAGCCACAACAACAACAGCAGCACCTTCAGTTCCACGCCAAACCCGCGCTTCAGATAAAGAAAAACGCCATCACGGACGACTACAAGGTCACCAACCAGGTCCTGGGTTTGGGCATCAATGGGAAGGTGTTGGAAATCGTTCAGAAGAAGAACGGGGAGAAGTACGCGCTGAAGGTGAGAAGAGCCTTAGCCAACTAGCTAAGCGGCTAAAACTCACACCTCTCGCTCTCTCGCTCTCGATCGAAACCAGGTTAGCAACACAGGGTAAAAAAGGAAGGAAGTGATCATAATGGTCTGGTATTATTTCAGATCTTAGTTTAACATCTCATTGGATAATTTTTTTTTCTTTTCACCTTGATTGGACTAACCCTAGGAAGGAAATCCGACTTGGACAGACTTAGTGATCCGTTTAAGGACGGTGATTTATTATTGTCTGATCCTTCCTTAAACCTTCAGTTGCTCATTTGATCTTTCTTAGAACGTAGAGGCTGTAATAGGTTCTAGCCACCAGAATGACGTTTGTTTGTTTGTTTGTTTGTTTGTTTTAATGTCATGCAGATTCAGTTACATAAATGTGTATACCAGAGCCCTGCCCCTTGACTATTCAGTCCATGTATACAGTTACTACATAGTCCTACAGACTCTCTTTACGTGATTAAAACGCTAATAAAAAAAAATCACTACACTGTAGAAAACATACTTTTGTTGTCGTATTTTGGCTTTGGAGAGTGTCTCTATCTTCTCATGGAGCGGAACTACTTTACTCTCACTCACTCGTGAAATAACAGTGAAATAACAGCGTGTTTACCCTAACCCTGCCGCTTCTGTTCTTGGGCGTTCTTACGCAAGAAAAGGTTAGACAATAGGGCAGACAACATAATTTTATTTGTTTGTCTCAAAGGTCAGAGCACTTGCTCTCCTGTGGCTTGCCTCCTCCCACTATCCGTCAGACGTAGTGAGAAGAAGCGCAGAGGCGTCTTTCACTCCCTCGCTTCTGAATGAAGTGTTGTCGGCAGACAAGTGATCTCTAGTGCCTTTTTCTTTTTTTTTTTTTTTTTTTTTTAAAGGTATGAGTAAAACCTGAGCTACTGGGGAGATTTCCCCTCTGTAAGTTGATGAGGCAAACAGTTATACCAACTTAGTTGGCATGGCATGTTAGGTGGTGCTAAAGGGATTCCCTGAACGTTGTTTTTCCAGGGACTTTGATGATGTCAGTGTCCTGCGTCACTTCGTGTCTCTGTTTTGAAGCGTGTCCTCTCCGATGTCGGGTCTGGCACCAGGCAGCATTCATCTCCTTCTTTTGGCCTGGCCCTTTTTAGCTGCAGAAGAGCGCTGCATGTCACATGTGAGTGTGTGTGTGTGAGAGAGAGAGAGAGAAATATTAGATGGGTAATGGGGAGATGTAGACAGTGGAGCCTCTTGGAGAGAACATGAATGATCAGCGAGCAGAGGAGGGAAGATTTCCCCCTGTCCATTACAGTGTGTGCGTCTTCAATCAATACACTGAGAGAAAAGTGAATTACACTCGACCTGAGATTACACTGTGTGTTAACGAGATCTATTCTATATAAGTTTGACTTAAACTAGTTACATAAGTTTGTAAAAAGTTACAGCTGCAGAGTAAATCAATTCAGTACAGCATTTAAGAGGCACTGTATGGCCAAAAGTTGTGAACACCTGACCATCACACCCACATGTGCCTTTTGAACATCGCATTCAAGATTTCATCCCCCTTTGCTGTTATATTCACCTCCACTCTTCTGGAAAGGCTTTCCATTAGATTTTTGGAGCGTGGCTGTGTGGATTCAGCTACAAGAGCATTAGTGAGGTCTGGAGAGGAGGTCTTCCAGTCCAACCTTGTCCACTCCAAAACATGTCATTCTGGACTTTGCTTTGTGCAGAGGGACATTGTCATGTATGGAGTAGGTTTGGGCCTCTTGGTTACATCCATCCCTCCATTTTCCCTACCGCTTTTTCCATACCGCTTATTCCATGCAGGGTCTCAGAGTCGCCTGGAACCTATCCCATGGAACTCGGGGCAAAGACGGGTGACACCCTGTACATGGGGCTCAACACATCACAGGGCACAATCACTTCTATTCACAAACTACGCACAATTTGGAAATGCCAATCCGCCTACAATGCATGCCTTTGGACTGGGTGAGGAAACGGGTGAACCTGGAGGAAACCCCGAAAGTGCATATCACTAAGCCACCTCTTAGTTCCAGTGAAGAGAAATTGTAATACTATTGCATACAAAGACATATTTTACAATTGTGTGCTTCCAACTTTGTGGCGACGGTTTGGGGAAGAACCACAGGTGGGTGTGATGGTCAGGTGTCCACATACAGTACATTAGCCATATAGTGTACAGATAAACTATAAGAGCCTCAGCACATTGAAATTTCAGTGCTCTCTAACCCTCGGCTTTGACGAGGACTATTCAGGATTTGTTATGGCTAAGTGTTTGTGAGTTTGTTTTTGCTGGAGGCTGCTTAACTGGATGCCTATCTACTGGTGCTGATTTTTATTATGACCAAAGAGTAGAAGTAATATTTTTGGTACATGGTTTAAATGTAACCTAGTCTACTTTAAATATCCAGGACAGATTTCACGTTTTATGCAACATTTCTGCTCTTTCCAGGCAAGACTAAACGTGTGTGTGCTTGTAGCGCCTTGATTAAACTTGTGAATGCAGTTTTAACGTCGCAAATTAAAGCCCTGTAGGTAAAAACAAAGCTCTTCTGAACTGAAGCCTTCGCCATAGAGCATGAGGAAAACCTTCAGTTGTTGAACATGGACATCATTGGTGCAGGCATGCAGAGTCAGAGTGACAGGTTTTGTGTATGCCCATGCCTTTCTCTTCTTGATTAATGACTACATTTGGGTATGTGCAGTGCGACACCTTATTCAGAGCAATGCAGATTATATTTATTCCGGGGTGTTTTTTTTTTCTGCAGAATTTTGTTTTTAAGAGTCTGAGTGTATATTAAAGAAGTAATTTTACATTATTATCAGAGGGTTGTTTTTTTTTGTTTGTTTGTTTTTTGGGTAAGGTTGACATCAGTTCATCCCATGTACATCTTCGGATCTATTAATCTGATTAGGCAGGAGATTAAGCAGCCATGTGGTGCCTGGTGTTCAGCTGTGTGTCTGTCCGTGTTATTTATCTATAGCAAAAGCAATGCTGCGGAGGATGCTGTTCAGTCTTCAGACCACGTTGCAGCATGAATAACAGTTCAGTTTTGATGTGATCTGGGTTAATTTTATGGGATTTAAAAAAAAACTGAAATTCAGGTAAAGGATTGCAGTTTATCTTATGTTTCTTGGTTTATTTATTTAAGGATAAATAAGGATTATTTGACAGTTTTTAGCAGTCAAGCGTTTCCACGGTTAATTGTTGTCTGCTGAAAGAGTAAAGTAGTATACAAATGTAGACAAAAAAAAACAAGCATGATGATATTTATTTGCATAGTTGAAAATGATTATCTGGATTATTAGTAGATATTTGGTAGTCTGAATTGTCTCTGAAAGATTACATTACATGATATGCAAACTCTCCATTGATGATGCTACAGACAAAGAGATGCTTTGCAAGTTGGTGTGCATTCAGTTGTTAGGTCCATAACAATAACGCTGGAGTTACAGTGATTAACTAACATCCCCGCAGCATTACAGCGCTAGTAACTTAGTAGTTTCACATTGACTACACTTCATTTTATTAATGAAGTGAGTGAGGTGAATGAACAAATAACAAACGGCACGTTGTCACAGTTATTCATGATTTGTCATTGCTGCAGACTTGGTCACTGCAGGTCATACCTACTTTTACAGGAGTCCTTTATTTATACACTCAAACATTTTTAAAAGACCACTGTCCGAAAAGAATTGAGGGAAAGTTGAAGATCAGGATAGATTTGGATAACGCTTAGAACCTGTAGATTCAGTCAGTGCTTATTCCTGTTTTCTTTAACTGGTTCAGATATGGTCTTGAATTAGTTTCGAGTATGTTGGTGTTAATGGCATTGCGTAATTAATGCCACACAATTTGTGAGCAAAAGGTTTTTCTACCTGATACTGAAACACTTAATGACTAACTCTTGGTGAAAATGGTGTGTTGGTGTCTGTGTTCCTGCTCTTAGTTGTGCTGCTGCATTGAGATGTGAGCTTGTTTCTAGTGGGATCTTGTGATCATGCTTGTTTATTTGTCCTTGCCTGGGGTCCAAACTGTTCCTCAGGAGGTCAACAGGCTGATGTTTTACATCAGCTCGCATGGTTGGTCCATATCAACTAGTTAAGTGTCCAGTTACCCAACAGGTGTGTACTTTTTACAGGTTGTAAGAGGTAAATGTAAATATTTAGAAAATCTACTTGGGCTACAGTTTCATGCTCATTTTCAGTGATGAGCACTGTACTGTTTATTATTCGAGCCAGTTATGCTTGTTGCTAGAGATAACAGGGCAGCCTTCAAGAAGAAATCATTTTTGCTGATGGTGGTTTCTGAATTAACCGTTTACTCTTAGAAAATAATGTGTATTTCACCTACTATATAGTAGGTAAGTACGCGGTTTCGGGTGCAGCTGTGCTTTGTTTGCCGTAAAACGGTTGAGCACTGCTGTGTGTGTATGTGTCCTGTCGCGAAATGTGGTCAAAACTCCCACACGACGTTAATAGTGTGAATAAGGTGTGTACGTGTCTATAATACACTTCGATAATGCAACTAAAATTGGAATACTCCACGTCAATTCAATTTGTGTTTACTTCGAGTATGACATTAGTCGGATTAAAGTCATCAATAATTGCTGTTTACATGCTGGTTTCTTAATCAGAGTATTGTCTTTATCGGGTTAATATCAGATTATTGTTGTCCATGTAAATGTACTGACTGTTTGATGATGGTATCACTTGTGATTGGGGGTGGGTGAGGGGTGGGTGAGGGGTGGGCCAGACATGCATAACATGTTCAAGTTACATAATTACATGACTCCCGTTTACAACTTGTAATTCCCAACCTGTAAAACCAACCAGTATAAGCCAAAGAAAATGCGTCCTCAACCTTGTTCTCAACTACGTTTCTTCCCAGTTTTTGGAGTGACATCAACATACCTTTTTAAATGAGTTATACTGTATATGCATAAGTTTTTGCTTTAGACCAATGAACATGCAGAAATATTTGCTTGTTGAATCTAAAACACTGACTATACAGTTTGCTGCTTGAGGAGGAAAATATAAATCACTCATCACGGTTAGGTGGCCAGCTTCTTTTTCATTTCAAATGTGCCAAGCAGTCAAATGACAACTTGCAAGGCATGTCACATGCAGCATATGAAAACAGCTAATTACTTTTTATACTGCACCAGTTTTCCGGTCAGTCGTCTCTGCATCTCTGCTCACGTCCCTACAAACAATTCTTCCTCCACATTGTCTTTTATTTCTTTTTCCCCCTCTTGTTTTCTGTGCATGTAACAGCTGTTATGAAAGCAACCCATGTTATGCTTCCTGCTGGTTTTGGTGGTTATTATTATTATTATTATTATTATTATAATTATTATTTAGTAGTTGGTACATCGCTTCCATTCAGGGTGAATGTTAAAGCTGGTTTGTCCTTCTAATCAACTGTCATGTTGGAAGTTAGCCATAGACATGACCTTTTCAGTACCTCTCGGCTTACTAACCAGTGACAGCAGGTGTCAAGCATCAGCTTTGTGGTATACACAGCTCACAGCTCTAGGGTTGCATGGTTAATCGTATTTATATTGATATTGATTTTTCTGTGTGGCGTATCTTTTATTTGCATTTTCATCCACAACAATTATAGCAAATAGCAGTTTTAGCGATTATAAACATGCAGATTATTAGAAAGTCCAACTACAATAATGATACGTTGATCTTAAAGTTTGGTTGATCCAGTTTTAATCCGGTTTTCATGTCACGTTCTGACATCTAGAATTTTCCGCTGACCCCAGAGCGCACGGCTACTGCCGAAATATGGAGCTAACTGAGTAAAGCTATTACTGTGTGTAATATTTCCACTGTTTCATCTGTCTAACACAAATATGTGCCCAGAAGCCACGTGCCTACATTTAAATGTCTAAATTAATGCTAACTTGGTTACATTTAACTACGTAGCATGTTAAACAGATTGTGCATGCAGTAGAAGTTTTAATAAGGAGTGCTGTTTACTTCTTTACACGTTAAAAGTGTCCCCTGTGAAAATTTAGGGCGGTTTGGCAGGATTAAAATGGCAGGATTTTGTGATGTAAATGAAACCAAGTTAAATCGTGCCAGAACCTTTTTCGCCTGTACTGTGAAATTGCAACATATAATAAAAATCACATAACAAACTACCAGAAATGTTTTAGGGGAGAAAAAGAAAAGCAAAAAAAAAAAAAAAACTTCCAATAGCCACCTTGCATAAGTGTACACACCCTTTAATAATTGGGAATGGCAGTCTTCAGAATCAACCAGTCACATTTAAACTAATTTTAAATACTTATTAGTATACACGTGCCATCAGTTAACGTGACTGATTACCCCCAAATAAATTACAGCTGTTCCTATAGACATCATCTTGGTAACATCCAACTGGAAAAGCCATGGGCCGCAGAAGAGCTTACAAAGCAGGTAAAAAGTTGAACTTTTTGGCCATAATACCAAAAGATATTGCTAAGTCAAGATGCACAATTATGCAACTAGGGTTTTGCATCTTTTTTTATTTTTATTTTTAATTTTTTCCCCTAAATTGATTATTGTTTTTCACTTTAATTAATAGATTTCAGTTTCACAATAAAGGTAGAAAGGTTCTGACATGATTTGTTTTGGTTTAATTTTTTTACATCACAAAATCTTGCCATTTTAACAGGTGTGTAGACTTTTTATATCCACTGTACTATAATAATATTTTTTATAATTAATTCTAAACTGTGTAAATGCTAATTTTTTGTGACTAGCAGCTACAGATGATTTGTAACCACGTTCAGGTGTTTTTTGTTTCTTTTGTTTTGAGGTAAGATGTAGTTGACCCGTGTAACACATTTTTGGCCGCCCCTTCCACCCCCACCGATGTCATATAATTAAGGGACATAATAATATGATTGCATATCACACAATGATCTCGGAAGCCTACTGGTTGTTGTTTTTATGTGCCCTTTGCAAAATATTCATTTTATTTGTGGAGGGGAAATATTGGCTTTATCTTTGGTTGGATAAACATGAATAAATAGCAAAACAATTGTATGTTTTCATAAAGCATGCAGTAAGAGTGTGGCCTCATGCTTTCGCAGAAGAAGCCATTTCTCTGAATTTGCAAACAATCAACCACAGACATTTTCCTGTCGCCCATCCAATAACCAGCATTCTCACTGCTCATTGTTTCCAACAAGCCTTTCTAAGAACTTTTTTAACTTCAAGAATGCATGTATTTTTTGTCAATCTGGTGACTGTTGTGATCTAAGTTTGTTACAACAAATAAAAGTGTGTTTTCCCATTGTAGACTGACACTGAAATTGCAGAAAGTCGGTCAGAGTGCAATCTTCAAGATCCTGAAGCATATGACTGGAAAAAAGAGTACAAAAGAAGCCTATGGGTGGAGCGTCTGTGGTGGAGTCAGTCAGCAATAATGTGTCTTATCTACGTTTGTCATGTTCATTGAGTGGATTCCCTCTTTATCTGCAGCTGAACCTCCGGTGGCTGTACTGTTTTCATAATGCATTGGTACATATACATTACGTTGCATGCACACATGCACTTTCAGTATTGTAACACACATTTGTTGCATGCCCCGACCTACCCCCCTCAGCCTGTTACTTCCTGTATAACCACAACTTTTGCAGAATGAGGACAGTCAGAAAAACTCTGAATTGGAGAGCGATCTTGTTTGGAGCACCTTGCTATTTCCTCATTTATATAATGAAAGACTCTTTTGATCTTTACCTGTTTTAAAATTTTCTCAAGCCCTGTCAGACCAGAAACGTGACAAATGTACCCATCTATGTTTGACTTTATCTTGTGGAAGTAACTGCTAGTGTGCATGGTTATTCTCTGACAAAGGGGCTGGTCAGATATAATTCAGATTCATGCTGATCCTTCTGCCTGAAATCATCTGGTGAAACATTGATTATTAATATGGTCGTACTTATGATATAGTATTGCGGTCGACGGTTTTTAGTTAGCTCCCCAAGGTTGCACTTGTGTCAGTGATTTATAGCATGGGCATGTTAAAGTTTTTTGAAACTGGCATCACTCTGAAAAATATTATATGTTCAGAATATTATACAGCTTCAGAAATGCAGATTTTTCTGTATCTCTTGTCAAAGAAGAAAATAGGTTACAAACTGTAGATTGCTCATTGATTTTTATTCCATGAAATGCCTTGTCAATCTGATACATGGCAACACATCGCGTTGAAAATGACGTACCTGCAGCTCTCATTACTGTACACGATGGACAATCCTTGCTGTCTGCATCTGCTCAGCCAGCCTATATTCTTTTAAAATTATTTTCTTTCCAGCACGAGTGATTGCACACACACATATGGCACGGTCGTCAATTTTGTCAAGTCGTGTATAGAGGTTTCGCATGAATTTTTGTTAGACAGGTTTGTGATTAGGTCTGTGATTCCTCTAGGCTGAAAGATTGTATATTCGTTGAGCCTCATCTGCTTTCGCTCATGTTGACAAGGCAGCAAAATCCAAGAAATAAATATTATATGCACTGGATGTTACAAATGTGTTAATTTGTTCCATGATGGATTGCAGAGAGTCTGTTTTCACTGAAGAGCCGATTGTAGTGCTTGATTATAGTAGACCTGATTGTAGCACTTCATCAAAGAACACCATCAAGTAAAAGCCACATACTTTGGCCTTGGAGCTCTCTGAGAACCGGGGAGCCTCCTAACTGCAGTCTGGAGATGGAAATCAGTAAAGGTAACACGAGTAATATTAATCAACCAAAAATATGCCAAAAGAGCACACATTATCTCCCTAATAAAACAGCACAGGAGTCAATCAACATGTTAATCTGGAATGATTTGAACCCGCCCATCTTTATTATTGTAAATAATAATAAATCCTTATTATTTATAATAAATGGTTTATTTAAAAACTATGTGTTTAACATCGGCTTATTATATTTATAATGAATGCCTCAATTCAATTTTATTTGTATAGCGCTTTTAACAATGGACATTGATTCAAAGCAGATTTACAGAAATATATAAACACGGGATACAGATTTTAAGTGTGTGAATTTATCCGTAATGAGCAAGCCAGTGGTGAGGGGGGCGAGGAAAAACTCCCCAAAATGATTTGAGGAAGAAACCTTGAGAGGAACCAGACTCAGAAGGGAACCCATCCTCATCTGGGTAACAACAGATAGTGTGAAAGTAAAGAAAAGTTCATTATGGTTTTTATTTGAAGTCTGTTTTGTTGAACTAGTCCACTGTTCACTAAAGGAGACTTGAATGCAAAATTGTATGTGGAAATTGCAGTCCTAAGGCCATAGCAGCAACCGTAGTCCCAGCAACCACAGCGAGAATGTCCATGTGGAATTGCAGTCCATGGTACTTCAAGCGGCACCAACCTCGGCAAGCTCCTGGCTGCACTGCTTGGGGTCATCCTCAGTGACTGAATGTAGCATCCAGTTGATGAGTGCTCCATCCAGAGGTGGGGCTTCAGGATGGATCAGGCAGGTCTGGAGAGCAGAAAGGGTCAGGATTTCTGGCATCTCCATAATATCATGTGTTGCTCGACAGAAGGAGAGAGGGAGGTAAAAAGAGGGAGAGATTGTTAGGTATACTTACTATCCCGTAATGTCCAAGACTGTGTACTTTGCGTAAAAGAAGGTCTATTCATGTTAAGCTTGAGTAAACAAATACGTTTTAAGCCTAGACTTAAACACTGAGACTGTGTCTGTGTCTGAGTCCCGAACATTAATAGGAAGACTGTTCCATTACTGTGGGGCTTTGTAAGAGAAAGCTCTTCCCCCTGCTTTAGCCTTCACTATTCGAAGTACCAACAAATAGCCTGCACCTTTTAATCTAAGTAGGCATGGCGGATCATAGAAGACCAAAAGTTCGCTCAGGTACTCTGGCATGAGACCATTCAGTGCTTTATAAATCAATAATAGTATTTTATAATCAATGCGAAATTTTACTGGGAGCCAGTGCAGTGTGGATAAGATAGGGGTGATGTGATGTTGTTCTGTCTGGTTCTTGTAAGGACTCTTGCAGCTGCATTATGGACTAACGAGATTGTTTATGCTCCTACTGGAACATCCAGACAGTAAGGCATTGAAATAATCTAGTCTAGCAGTGACGAAAGCATGAACTAATATTTCTGCATCATGTAATGACAATTTTTTAAAAATTTTATCTACTAATATTAGGATAGCCTTCTTTCATCTCAGAAATATTATCTACATGAGCGTCAAATGAAAGACTGGAGTCAATAATCACACCAAGGTCTTTTACTACTGCACATGATGAAATGGAAAGACCATCCAGAGTTACTGTGTAATCAGAAAGCTTACTTCTGGCTACACATGGACCTAGTACAAGTACTTCTGTCTTGTCAGAATTAAGTTAAAGGAAGTTAATAAGTATCCGCCATCTAATGTCTTTTACACATTCCTCAACTTTATTAAGCCGCTCTGTGTTGTCTGGCTTTGCTGAAACATACAGCTGTGTATCATAAACATAACAGTGGAGGTTAATTCCAACTTTATGAATAATTTGACCTAGAGGTAGCATATAGAGTAAAAAGCAGTGGGCCTAAAACAGAACCTTGTGGAACCCCAAACTTTACCTCGGTATGCATGGAGAAGTCACCATTTACATCTACGAATTGATGGCGATCGGTCAAATAAGACCTGAGCCAGGAGAGGGCCGTTCCCTTAATGCCAGTAACATTTTCTAGTCTATCAAGGAGAATAATATGATCTATAGTATCAAAAGCTGCTCTAAGGTCATTGTAACACAAGCGAGGAGACACAACCCTGATCAGAGGCCAGTAGTAAGTCCTTTACCACTTTAACCAGCGTTGTCTCTGTGTTATGATGAGGCCTAAATCCTGTCTGATACATTTCATGAATGATGTTCCTATGTAAGTACGAGCATAGCTGCGGTGCTACAACCCTTTCTAAAATCTTGGAGATAAAGCGGATTTGATATTGGCCTATAGCTGGAAAGCTGACAAGGGTCAAGGTTAGTGGTGGTGGGTTTTTTTTTTTTTTTTTTTTAAATCAGGGGATTTATAACTTCTACTTTAAGTGATTTTAGGTACATAACCTGTGCTAAGGGAAGAATTGATTATTTTTTAGAAGTGTTTAAAAAAATGTGTTTATAGAAACATGTAGGTATACTAGATCCCTTAGAAGTTGATGATCCGGTCTCTCTAAGGCAGGGGTTCCCAAACTTTTCAGGGCAAGGCCCCCTAAATGGCATTAACATTTGACCGAGACCCCCCCTTTTACAAGATGTCTTTAAAACACATTTAAAATACAGACTTCTGAATATATCCCCCCCCCCTTTTTTACGTTGATGTTTTGTCTGTTTAGCAATTAGAAAGTTAGGTGTAGCAAATGTGATTTTAATGTATTGTTACAAATAAAATGTATAGTAATGCATATATATATATATATATATATATATATATATATATATATATATATATATATATATATATATATATATATATATTTGTGTGTATATATATATATATATATATATATATATATATATATATATATATATATATATATATATATATATATATATATATATATATATATATATATATATTTGTGTGTATATATATATATATATATATATATATATATATATATATATATATATATATATATATATATTTGTGTATATATATATATTTGTGTATATATATATATATATATATATATATATATATATATATATATATATATATATATATATATTTGTGTATATATATTGAAAACCACTGCTCTAAGGGGAGTAAAACATTCTAAACATTGATCTGATATTGCTATATTATCATCTATGGGGTTAGTTAGTTATAAAACCGTCTGGGTTTTAATTTAATAGCCTGAATTTCACATCTAACATTTTCAACTTTACCAATGAAAAAATTCATGAAATCATCGCTGATATGTAATAAGTGTGCCGTTTCTGTGGTGGTTTAATTATTGGTTAATTTTGTTACCATGTTGAATAGAAATCTATGATTTGTTTTTGTTTTCTTTTATTAAAGTGGCGAGAGAGACTTTTCTTGCATCACTAAGAGATTGTCTGTAGTTCAGTAGACTCTCCTTCCATGCTGTTTGAAATACTACCAATTTGGTTTGATGCCATTTACGTTCTAATTGTCTCGTGGTCTGTTTTTTAAGGTACACCTGATCAAGTTCTTTGGGATCAGACGGTGATCCAAATATAACTGACGTCTCTGCAAGTTTATTGCGTGAATGTATTACGCAGTAGCGAGGCGAGGAGCAAATATGATCAATGCGCAATTTAAACGAGATGAGATAATGGTCTGAGACAACTTCAGACTGACGGAGTGTTACCACATTTTCTATATTTAGTCTGTAAGAGTGTGACCACCATTATGAGTAGTTCCTATCACACTTTGATTAACCCCTACTGAATCTAGAATGGACACAACCACTGTTCTCAGATAGTCTTTTGGGTTATCAAAATGAATATTAAAAAAACCCAACAATCAATGTTTTGTCTAGAGAAACAGCCAGTTTTGAGATAAAATCTGCAAATTGGCAGAGGAATTTGGTGGCCCATCACACTTGTCACATTTTGGGTAAGGCCAACATACCACAAAATTCGAAGCACACAATTGTGTAGATGTCTTTGTATGCTGTAGCATTACAATTTCCCTTTACTGGAACTAAGAGGGCCCCTCCTGTTGCAACCTGACATTGCCCCTGTGAATGAATCGAAGTCCATGAAGACATATTTTGCCAAGGTTGTAGTTGGAAGTGTGTCCTGCACAGAGCCCTGTCCTCAACCTCACTGAACACTTGTGGGATGAACTGAGTCTCTGACTGCACTCCAGACCTCCTCACTCAATGTCAGTGTTTGACCTCACTAATGCTCTTGTTGCTGAGTGAGCTCAAATCCCCACAGCCATGCCCCAAAATCTAGTGTTAATTTCTATTACTTCTCATAATAGTGGCAGTTATTATAACAGCAAAGAGGGGCTAAATCTGTAATGGGATGTTCAACAAGCACATATGGGTTTGATGGTCAGAAATCATGGCCATATAGTGTATGTATACACCACCTGTCTAATATTGTCTCGGTCCCCCTTGGGCTGCCAAAACAGCCCTGACCCATATAGGCATGGCCTCCACAAGACCTCTGAATGTTTAACCTCACAAATTATTTAATTAAGGGGTATGGCTAATGCAACACAACCAACAACCATTTATTTGCGAATACAAAGACGTCTTCCGTCTATTCCGCTCTTCCCTTCCACGGATATCAGTGAGTGTTCCATACAATCTATAGCATGTTATCTTCTGTATAGGCTCACATTCCAGACCTGTAGCTTAGCTAGAGAGTCTGACATGTTTTGTCAGTAAGCGTGATCAGGACCTGCCAGCTTTCATAGAGAGGGGCACTTTGACTTTCAGGGCATATGACCAACCACTTTTCCAATATCCTGGCCCCTGATCACATTTACACACTGCTGTCTGCTTCTGAAAAATGCTTTAATAACTTAACAGGATTCTGAGAATTTTTTTTCCCTTCAGTTCAGTGACTATATTTCTTCAAAAATTTCATTGTTTTGTTGTGTTCAAAAGTTTGTTTTTCTGCTGGAAACTAGTGCACGGAAGTTCATGGAGCCAGTTAGATTGCAGCCTTCAGCATTCTGATGGTTGGGGCCAGATTAGTGGGTGTAAGGTTAGTCTGAGGCTGTCAAGGATATGATGAGAAGTGTGTGTGATGGATGTGATATATTTTCATGACGTGGGATGTTTCAGAATTATGGTTGACTTGAACAAAATTGAATCTAAAGGAGGAAAGGAATCTCGGGGGGGGGGCAAAACAGTCTTGAAACCCACCTTCAAACCTAAAGGTTGGCTCGAGGATGTTTATTGTTTACGCTGCTTGCCATTTATAAACACACACTGAAAGCAGGAATGTAGTCGAATAGTTCTCCGTGTCAATTCATTACTGCTCCTGTGGAAAAATGAGAGGTCCCCATTTTGGTCAGAGGATGTTGTGGGTGAAGATTAGAAAGCAAACCTGTGCCACTGAAGAACTAACTTGGGCAAAAAAATCTGAATAACGTCCATACCGTTAGGCTGATGTGTAACGTCCACATGGATTTGGTCACAATTGCTTTTTGCCTTCTTTCATTTTATGTAGTCAATGGCAGTAACTTTTAAGAATAAAACCAGTAATACCAGTAATTTCACAATTTACAGAAAGTGAAATGAAAATACAAGGAAGGTTTTTCACATGATCAAACCAGTCTTGTAGGTTTTCTGTTTGTGGCTAGTTTGAGTGTTCAGACACCTGTAACACTTAAATTAAAATACAATAAAGGAACCGTGATTGTTCAATATACGGCTGCGTGCAATGAGGTTAAAACTGATTTGTACACCAGGAGAACTGAGGACGTTTCCGTTTTAGGACAATATCTGTTCAAAGTAAAATTTCAATGTGGAACAGATGGACATAAACCACACACATTGGTAGGAAAAAAACAAACAGGCAAGAGAGGCATTTCCCTTTTTTTTTTTTTTTTTTTTAATTTTATTTCCTCCTCCTTCCAGGATTTCATTTGAAACTACTGCAGTGACCAAATGTTTTATGTCTGTGAATTCTTTTTATTAATGTCTAGGCTGCAACAACTATTCGATAAAATCAATAATACTTGATAATTAAAATAATCAATGAGTTTCATTATGGATTAGTCGGGTCTGTGACGTCTCTGCGGATAACCCCCCATCAGTGCTGTCACTTCACAATGGTGAAAAATGCATTTCTATGAATTAAACACATCTGAGAAACAGCGGAGGTCACAGACTGAGCCCCTGCAGGAAAAGTGCACAATCCAGGTCGTCCAAAACATGAGAATGTTTTATGTTACACACTTCAAACAAACTCGTAAGTGTATTAACGTGGCTCGTCGTGACAGAAGCGTGTGATGTTTAATGTGTTCCAGACGCGTTTTTGTTCAGCGCAGACATGACATTTTTACCTTTTATTTCCATTTTACATAACGGCTCGTCCTGACAAGCGAGTGAGTCTCCGTTAAACTTCACTGAATGAGCGCGAGTCCACGCATGCACGTCAAACAGCACGCAATCGAAAGGAAGTGCAATAACTCTGAATAAAATATTCATTTTGATGAAATACATTTAGAAAAACAAGTAAATGTGTTTCAATGAGAGCAGTAACTGTAATGGGGTTATAACACGTAATTGTATATAAATGTAAGATGTCATACATTTACAGAATAAAGTAACATGTTACTGTTTTCAGATGAGTGAATGTGTGTTACTGCAGAACATTCATCATCTTACCAGTTAACACTGTGTGTGCTTTTGTTTTTGTTTTTTGTTTTTTTTGCATTTAATATAGTGATTTCACTTCTGCATTAAAGCTTGTGGTCAATTATTTTGTTTTCAAAATATAATAATTTTTTTTTTTAAATCCCTTACACATGTATAGCATAGCCCACATATATATTTAATACCTTTTTCATAGCCTTCAATTTGCACAATGTTTGAAGGACATCATCAGGCAGAATGTGAAAAAACATTGTTTGTTTGTTTTGTTTTGTTTTGTTTTTTCCCCGAAAAAATACAGAAATTAAAAAGTGGCCTTTAAATCCAATTAATCGAAATAATCGACAGATTAATTAATTATCAAAAATTATTGGTAGTTGCCGCCCTATTAATGTAAGTTAAAGATTACATTTCTTATTAATGTTTTACATAAAAAATTATTTAAAATGTCTGACTTATATGCCTG
Source organism: Ictalurus punctatus (assembly GCF_001660625.3). Lineage (NCBI taxonomy): Eukaryota > Metazoa > Chordata > Actinopteri > Siluriformes > Ictaluridae > Ictalurus > Ictalurus punctatus. The sequence continues at coordinate 14,260,105 of NC_030436.2, forward strand.
AAACATATACAGTGATGGTGCATGTACAGGAGGAATAAGTTAAAATCTCAATCAGAACAGTTTTTACATTGCAGTTATTTTCTGTTAAAGGCAGTGAGATGTGGGACTCGAAAAGGTGCTAAATAAATAAAGATTTTTATAATAAAAATGAATGACATGCATTTTAAAAAGGTGGTCTGTAACTTAAATTTTTTTACTTTTTTTTTTTTTTTATTTTTTTTTTTAAACAAATCTACTAACTCATTCTGCTAACTTCACATGCTAGTTGCCCTTAAAACGAAAAATCCTCTTTTAGGAACTGAAAACGGCTTTTAAAAAAAAAAGTGAAAGAATGCTTTGAGAATAGAAAAGGGAACTGCTCAGAACTACTCTATGAGGACTAGTTTCTATGAGGAAGCAGGAGTTAAAGTTTAATTTTACAACATTTCAAACAGCACATCACATAGTCTTTTGTCATCTTTGTGAGTGGGGTATTTTGTGTTTTAAATGAAAGCTGTATAAATGAACATAACCCTAACCAATGATCTCTCTCTTGGCCATCCTGACAAAACTCTTACTCCACCACTCTGAAATTCCTCCGTTTTGGTTAATATGAACAGTTTGTTTGTTCAGCTTTATCTTCCATGGAAAATATGGCAGCGCACACGCAGATACAATTTACGGCTTATTTATATTTGCTAAAATGAATGTTGCTATTAGATTAGTTAAATCATTTACAGTGTAGATGCACTGCTTTTTTTCCCGATGAGGTGATTAGCTCACACCCTTTGAGGACTTTCCTATCTTTGGACAACATGACAGGTGGGAAAAACCCCAATGGGAATCAAATGACTCTGCCAACGAGGAAGAGCTTTCTTAATAATGGTCACTATCTTTGGCTTGGCTCCGTTCGACAGTTCCGTGTCATCTGATGACTTGACTGGGGGAGGGGAGGGGATCCACTCGTCATGCCTCAGCGTTTGTAAAGCAAAGTCTAATCAGCTGTGGAAAAAACAGTGAGTGTGGGAAGTCGTCATTCTGCGTGGTCTGCCGTGTAGCAGCTTAGTCACAGTGAAACCGTTTGACAGACTTTGTCTTCATCCTGTCTGCGTTCTCTTTGTGTCGAAGGACATCTGCTGGATGTGTTCGTAATTCCTCCAGGCCTGCGTTCATTAAGCTTCCATAAACAGCCAATTGAGCTATTCCAATAAACCTCTATTTAACTGCTATTACCAAAGTATAAACCATATCAGTTTGGCTGATATGGACCACTTTTGTTTTTTATTGTTTATCATGCAACAAATTTACTTGGTGTCTTTATATAGTGATGTGTAAGAGTACACTGCATTTAATTTCTTCACAATTACCTTTTTTTTTTAATAAATTTTTTTTTCTTACTAGTTTCATTTATCCATCCATCCATCCATCTTCTATACCGCTTATCCTTCTTCAGGGTCACGGGGAAACCTGGAGCCTATCCTAGGGAGCATCAGGCACAGGGCGGGGTACACCCTGGACGGGGTGCCAATCCATCGCAGGACATGCCAATCAGCCTACCATGCATGTCTTTTGGACTTGGGGAGGAAACCGGAGTATCCGGAGGAAACCCCTGCAGCACGGGGAGAACATGCAAACATGCGTACCCCTGACCCTGGAGGTGTGAGGCGAACGTGCTAACCACTAAGCCACCGTGTGCCTGCTAGTTTCACTTATGTGAGATAAATCTATTGGTTGAAATGATAATTTCCCCCAACAGTCCTGACTACTTTCTAATAGATTTCTGTAGTAGTCTGCTTTCAAATCAAGAACCGAGTGTGTATTGCCTGCAATGGAAACTCGTATTACCATGCTAAAATAATAATTGAATTTTATAATTGAACTGAATTTTCAAGTTGTCGGGGGGCAGACTGTTTCAGTCGTTAGGATGAGTAATGCTGTTATGATGAAATATAGTCAGCTACGCTATATGTGCTTTTAGCTGTGAGATCCGGAGGTGAAAGCCTCTTCCTGACCACAGACGATGGGTTCCTGGAAACATTTCCTGGATTATTTTCATATAGCAGCATGTAATGAGTTTTCCAGTGATCGCCGTTTTTAAAAAAAAGTCAACACTTTTTTTTTTTTTTTTTTTTAAATAGTTATAGGGCAGTGGTAGCTCACTGGTTAAGATGTTGTACTACTGATCGGAAGCTCGTGAGTTCAAATCCCAGGACTGCCAAGCTGTCACTGCTGGGCCCTTGTGCAAGGCCCTTAACCCTCAACTACTCAGATGTATAAATGAGATAAATGTAAGTCGCTCTGGATAAGGGCGTCTGCCAAATGCCGTAAATGTAGTTACATTTATTATTGTGGAATGTCCATGATACAAGTCAGTTCCTGTTCTTGCTTACGGGATATGTAGTTATTCTCTCACCACTCTCTCCTGTATTCTCTCTCTTGAAGCTGATGAGATGAAGGGGGGACCGGGGAATACAGCTTGTCAGGTGACTGAGAAACTGAAACTCCTCTGTCCTGAAGGCACTACTGTTTCGGGAAAACACAAGATTCCGTCCTTTAATGTTACATAATAATTTTTTAAATTTTTTTTTTTTTTTTTGCTAAACGCATCATTAAATTTTTTTTCTTTATTGATTGGATTATGTGGAGCATCTGCCATACAAGCCCTTATATATGAGTTGTTACATAGTAGTTAATATAAATAAAAAAAAATCAATCCACCTTACAAGGATTTATTTAATTCATATCCTTGAGTGATTATGAAGCGTGGATTATGTTGTAAAGTAAATACTGTCACCTTGCAACGCTAACTCGAGTTGCATTACATAGTTTGCGTGTCTTTTCATCTGCTTGTTGATGGATGTGCAGCGAGGGGCATTACCCTAGTGCTGCACACATGCTTGGTGAAACGCTAGGAAGAGGGATTGTATTTCTGGAGCATTCTAAAACCCTGCTTAAATGTTAGACCAGAAACTGCCCTCCCATCACAGGAGTTCTCTCAGTCCAGAACAGTTCAGCACTGTGCTGGCATTTTTACATTGTGTTCCCTGTGTTTGTGTGGGATGAAAAATGCTGCATCATCTCAGCAAATAAGCCTACTCCTAATGTCTCTGCTAAAGCTAAAGACTCCCTATTGATGGATGGTTTTCTACAGTTTTTCTAATTGGCTCAAAAACATTAGTCATTACACTATCACTTTTTGAACAGTGGAAGGAGAATTAATTAATATTAGTCTGTAATACTGATAAGGTTTCCTTAGTTACAGGCATCTTTAGTTGCCAATGGTTCAGTCTTAATTTGGCTAATAGATGTCTTTAATTTAATCAAGACACCAGCTTAAACATTTGCTTTAACATGGACAATGTTCTGAACTACAGCTCTATCAGTGGAATGCACACTTGCGTAGACACTGATCAGCTACAGGGAGGATTTTAACACCCGGAGGTATACAACCAGATCAAGAAGTTTAGCACACTCACTCCAGCCTGTAGTCTCCAACCTTGCTAAACAGAAGCAGGTGGAATATGTAGCGTCTCCCCCTCCTCCGTTCTCCTGAAGCCCCTCACCCTGCTTCTTTTGTGAAATCATCGAAGGGCTTCTTTGTGCTGAGCCTCTGGAAGGTGAATGGGCCACATCTGCTGTCCTCCCACTGAGTGCATGACGGGCTGCCTGAAGGGGCTCGGGCAGCAGATGGGCAGAGATTGTCTGCAGATTTGCTGGCATTTCAGGCCAAAAGAGCTGCTTTTTATATTTTGTAATAATCTACAGGGGTTAGGATGGTACTGCATCTGGTTTGATCATGTGTGTCTGTATGTTAATAACCCACCTCATAGATGTTTGCTGTCAGTTTGGTTAGTAAGTCAATATTTTACTCTATGTGAGAGACTAAATTGACCAGTTTTTGCCAGTTCTTGTGATATAATGACTGTTATAGTGGATAGTTTGGGTTTAGAGTGTTGCACTTCATAAGTCTTAACTTTTTAGCTTTATTTTGAAATAAAATGAAATAACTATAGCTGCACACGGACGATGTGCCAATATGTTGGCTTATTGAACTAACATTGACAACAAAAATATAATTTCCTTGTTCCTGATTCTAGCCAATATCAGATACGCTGTATGGCCACAAGTTTGTGGACACCTGACAGTCACATTCGTATGTCCAGATTTAGTCTCACTTTCGAGTTCTAATACCCTCGACACTTCTAGGAAGGTTGTCCACTAGATTTTGGAACGGGGTTTTGTGGATCATTCACTGATTTTGGGCGAGGAGGCCCAGTGCACATTCTGCGTTTCGGTTCGTCCCAAAGCCGTTCAGTGGGGTTGAGGTCAAGTTCTTCCACTCCAGCCTTGGCAAAGCATGTCATCATGAACCTCACTTTGTGCACGGGGCATTGTCATGCTGGAACATGTTTATGCCTCTTAGTTCCAGGGAAGGGAAATTGCAATACTACAGCATACAAAAGCATTTCTGTTCAAATGTCATGGCACTAAATTGGGGGGAAAAAAACACACATGGGTGTAAGGGTCATGTGTCCACAAACTTTTGGCCCTATAGAGTACCAAGAGTGGCCAACAGGGCTATGGATACAACAATTTTTTTTTAATTTTATTTATTTTATTTTTTTTACACAAATCTTATTGAATTGTTCACGTTATGTTAGATTCTAAGGCTCCTTTCACAAATGCAGTGTTTAGTCTGATTGGATCTCTGGTGCATTTTCTCCCTTGGTGTGGTTCATTTGGGGAGACAAGAACTTAGCAATCATGCCATGGTACGAACCACCAGAGCATGGTGGTCTAGGTCTGGTTCCAAGTGAACCACATCACTGCAAACAATTTGATTCTTAATCGACCCAACTGCAGGAAGTGAGCCAAACTTTTATTTTAGGCTATGGGCAGCACTTTGTGTCGTCCCCCCCCCTTTTCAAGAGTGCTTGTAAACCACCTGTCAAACTCACAGGCCACATGCCAAACGCAGCCTGCTGTCTCACTTCATTCAGTCCACGCTACGTTCTAAATATTAATACTGGCCCGTTAATAATGGCCTGTAGTACCTAAAACAATTAATCTAGAATTCAAAGCAGAGCTGTAGTGCAAGGCTCATGTCTCACATTTCATGTTCCATTTCATGCAAGTCCGCCTCGCATTTAAAAAAGGTTCAGAAACACATCAGGTGTTTTGCCTTTAGTCTGATTGAGTTATTGAATCCAAATCCTGGAATATATCACCCAGAGGAGAGGCCTAAGCTCCAGATATGTTAGAAAAATACAAAAGAGTTGGTAGACTAAGGGCATGTATGTTCTGAGCAAAGAAACATAGAATATTTAACAAAGTTTTTTATTTATTTATTTTTATATGTGAACCGGTTTTGTTTGCAATTATTTGATCTCCGTGAGAGCAGAGTATTTTTGTGAATTATTATTTTTTTTAAACAAATAATCAAAAGGTTAATAAATAGGCAATTTTTCACAGCCTTCTTTGGTCATATTTACCAAGAGTGCCAATATTTGTGGAGGGCACTGTAAGTCTGTGTTCTTAATGTCCTTTACTTTTAGCTATTTGTGTTAAATTGCATGTTTTCAATATTTGTAAAACAATATCTAATAGGCCTAATAGGGCCTACAATTGAATCACTTCTGTTGCCCGTCTTTTACCTAGAAACATCATATTCTAATTTCAGAGCTTATTTTAATTGTTTTAATTGATCGAATAGATATGGTACAAAAGGAATAATCTTTACATTATGGGCTCAAAAACACTAATGTGACCAGGGCAGAATTTGAGTTTGACACCCCATTGCTAAACTTTAATACAACATACAATCCTGGACCTTGGACCAGCAAACAAATGAATAGAGGGTGGATGTGGTACACAAAATGTCTTAAGCTAGTTGTTTATATAATTATCTAGTCGTTTGAGTCCCAGCTCTGTGTTCTCCGTGCCTTTGTAATGTTTTATTTCTGACCAATGCGTGATAGAGCTTTTGAGTATGCCTTCAGTCTACAGTCCCTCAGGCAATGTGGTTTTTATTTTTTTGTTGTTGTTTATTTTAGTTAGTAATTATTTGTTCCATGAGAAACAAAACCAAGCAACAAATGAACCAAAAGTATCAATTTCACTCTGATTCAGATTCTCTAAGTGCCCCAAGTTGTCTGTTTTTATAAAGCTTTGTCTAACATTACACATGCAGCTAATATTTGTAGCTCTCTGTGCAAATGCGTTATCAGAGTTTTTCCCAGAATTTTTGTCTGTAAATACTGGTGACAGGAGGGTGTATTATTTTGTTAGTCGTTATTTGGCAGCATTTCAGAGTTTTAGTTTCCTCTGGGAAAGAGCCCTCCTCTTAGACGACGCCATGCGATTCATAGGTGGTGGCTTTCTGCCAGTTCTGTCTCTCACGCCACATCACATGTGCCTCCAACTTCACATTCCAGCTCGAGTCATGCCACCTGCCTTACTCTCTCTCACTGCCATCAGTAAAAAATCCCTGCTAGCTTTATTAGATATCTGATCTCTTAACACTTCAGTCATTTAAAAAAAATATACAAAAATATAATCAGTAACGTAATCCAAGTATCACAATAGAGGGTATACATTGATGTCACTTTCCCACTGGTACACGCCCCCTCGGCCAGACTGAGTGGCAAAACATCCAGCAAAATGGCTGGTTTTAATAGGGGAAGTTGTGAAAATCCCATTTTGGCTAATGAATATCAGCTTAAATTAAAGGCAGTTGGACTCGACAGTGACCCTTACAATTTGCTCAAGACGTTGACATTGGCATGTGGCCATAATCAGTTTTCCCGACATTTATACGTACCTGATTTGGACGCCGGGGAAATACACTAAGCAAAGCCTGAAGGCATACAAAAACCTTGACACTTGGTCCTATTTCAAGGCAGGATTTGTCGGATAAATTAAAGTGACAAGAACACCAATAAACATTCTGGCCGCGGTGAGTACTGGCTACCGTGACCTCACGTACACACCCTCTATATGAATGTAATCTATATTTTTTATTACCTCAAGTTCAAATATGTAAATAAAGTCAAGAGAAAAGCAATATGATCTAAAATGCTATTTTAGAGCTTAAAAACATGTTCAATGTTTGGATTTGTTTTAAGAAAATAAATAAATAAATGAATGAATGAATGAATAAAAGATCACTGTCCCTGGCGTGGGTAACATTACATCACAAAAGTTAGGGTGACCATATTCTGGTTTCCAAAAAGAGGGCACCTTTTTGTCTTAATAGTGTTCAAAACAGTCTTACTATGAATGCAGACTTTAATAAACTGAAAAAGACACACTATTAGCACTATTATCATCACAGAAATGGATCGTACATTCCATTGAATGTCCATGGAATAAAATAAAATATTAGAGTATCTTCCATCCTTTACACATTTGAATGGCCATGTAATACGAATGTGATAACATGAAATTAAAAATGACCTTATATGGCGGTGGGCATTGTTCGACATTATTTACTGCTATTGTCAAGCAGCTGTTTGACGCCGTATACAACAACACTTCACCTTCGCGTGTTTGCTGAGAGTAGGCTAATGGTTGAGAGTCAGGAAGTAGTTACTGCAAGTCTTTTATAATCGAGCAGTTGGTGTGTGAGAAGGCGGGAATTACAGAGAGCGGTTAAAGCAATGCGAACATGCGCACACATGATGCAGTGTTAGACCATAAGCACATCACAATGAAACTAAAGCTGAAACTAAAAGCCAGACATTTTATCAAATTTTGAAATCCCAGCTGGACGCGTTTTTAAGGTCTGAAAATGAGGACGTATGGTCACCCTAACAAAAGCGTTTCAGCGAACAAGTTGTTCATTCCTAATAAGATAATTTTGTGCAAAGTTTATTTGCGCATGTGAGTCACGACTGGCAAGAGAGAACCAGAACTATAATCAAGCAGCTGTCTATATTATGTCAAAAGCAAAAATTTCTTGGCTTTTAAATGAACAAAAATTAATTCTAATAGTATTCCCATTTTTTACAAAATGTATCCTGATTACGTAACGCAGATACATGTACTCAGTTACTGCCCAAGCCTGCTGATACAAGCATGTGCGCAAGGACTCTGTGACCTTCCTGTGATGCAGTTGTTCGGAAGGCATGCACCCACTCACTGCAGTGTTTAACTGATGAGCAGCTGAACAACAAACAGAAGAAATGTATAACCGAAGAGCTCTCTTCCTCTGTAAAACCCACAGGCCTATTTATAATCCATTATTATTATGGTGTCCTAGAGCAGATTAGGGGTTTTATGGTTTTAAATTTTCACTGTATGGTTACCTGTAGTGCATCCCAAATCGCACACTTAAGCACTATTGTATGCCTTTTTGTATGGTATGATATTAATCGAGTAAATACATGATAAAAATTATTCTGAAATTTGTGTGCAAAGCGCTTCCTTGTATATCTAACAAAAACCAAAAGGGAACATCCAGCCAACTAACCATCCATTTTCTGTGCGACTTATCCTACACTGGGTTGTGGGGAACCTGTAGCCTATCCCAGGGAACTCTGGGCACAAGACAGGAGACACCCTTGGTGGGGTGCCAACCCATCGCAGGGCACAATCTCTCTTCTCCCTCTCACACACACACACACACACACACACACACACACACACACACACTCTCTCTCTCTCATCATTCTCATACATACTGCACAATTTAGAGATGCTGATCTGCTTACAATGCAGGTCTTTGGACTGGGAAAGGAAACCGGAGTACCCGGAGGAAACCCCCGAAGCACAGGCAGAACATGAAAGGGGCGGGAACTGATCCCCCTCCCCCCACCCTGGAGGTGAACATACTAAACCACCTAAACATATCAAATACAGAGTAATCTTTCCAGACACATGCTCACATAGTACGTGAAAGGTTCCTGACATGATGGATTCACAGATGTACTCTGGTGATGATTTATCCTTCCACTCAATGAAAAAGTAGTCTAATCTATATAGGAATTTACAAAGGTATATTTGAAGAATGACTTTTCTATAAAATCATGTTAGAAGCTGAAAGAGAGAGTGGTTGTAAGGAACCGTTGCAAGCTAAGCCAGGGCAAACGATTGAAATCTATCTAAAGTGTATTTTGAACAATTCAGCAGTGATTTAGTTGTCTGATCATACACTGTGAGTAACCTTGGCACTGTAACAACCCAAGAGCAGGTGCACTTTAGTGTTCCTATAGAGCAAAACATTGCACTAACAAAGGATGTTGTGGCTATTACTGTGTGTTTACAGGAAATTAGCTGTATTTAATGCCGTGTTAGATTTAATGTTGTGTAACGTCTGATTGACACAATAAACCAATCATTCTTTACTCATCCTCACGCTTTTATTTTTTCTTTAGACTGTGGGGTCAGTCATTATCGTAACAGAGTTGTGCAACTTGTTTTGTTCTCAATCGGTGGTATAAATTAGCTAGAGCGCATCACCGTCAGGGTTCACTATGTCTGCTGTGAGTAGGCAGAACGACTCCATGGTTCATGCATGTCATGAGAACACAAATGTGATGAAGATTTCTTGATCGTTTGAAGGGTGAAGTTCCATTCAGCAAATCATCTGAAGTTGTGGGTCGCCAAGTACACGCTGAAGTGAAAAAACAGCAAGGGTGGAAAGTACCTGTCAGACTACCTGATGATGGTATGCATCTGAGCTTGAGATTTTCATGAACAGAATGAAAGGTTTGAGAAACCTGAAGATTTCATTAACAGTGAGTGAATGCTTTCGGGTTGATTTCAGTTTAGATGAGCACCCCCCTGCTGGACAGAGCTTCCACACTGGTGGGCATGGAGAGGAATCCCGAGTCCACTATGTTGGCGATTCAGAGAGAGATTCCCTGTGAAGGCCAGCGCTATGAGATTCTTTCCACTGCCTGTCATGAATAGCTGCGTGGTGTAGTATACCAAGCCTTTGTGCGTGCACCAGCAGATGAGCACTTTCTTATTATGGTAAAGGCTTGCTTACAAGTACTTCCTACTGTACTGAATGTACAAACATGAATGCTTATTGAAGGTAATGTAAAGTGAAGGTGGATATTTTTTTAAATGTAAAATAAAATAATGCACGAGTCTGCAAGGTGTCTGAAAAGTCAGGAACCAATGGGAATGTGTTGAACAAATGCCGATTCACACATGTTGGGTGCTGCGTCAGAAATCATGCAGTACCCTACTACACAGTAGACGAGAAGCAGAACACCAGAGGGGGAGTATGTCCAAATTCTCAGTAGGCGAGAAACAGTAGGTGATAAATACCCGGATGGCGTACTGCTTCCGGCGAGATTTTGCAATATGTAAACGATGGAAACTAGGATTGTCAAAAATCGCATAATGCAACGGGACTAGTGCGAAAGAGCTCAGAAAAAAACATGGCGGAAGGCAGCGGGTTAGCTCTTTGTAAGTATTAAATCCTAGTTAAGCAGGACTTGTTTAACAATGCCTGAATAAATTAACTTGTTAAAGGTTTAAACAAGAAAACAGTTGTCACAGCATTGGAAAACCTGTGATCTCCATCATGCCTTAGCCGGCCAAGCTATCGGCAACGGATTTACCTCAGCCTCTTAACCCCGCCCACTTTACATTACTAATTCAGTTAGCTTTCCTGATGTTCGTGTAGTTGCTGTAACCTGGTGGTCCCTTGTAAGATTTTTGTGTTTTATGGTGACGTTCACCTTTACACTCAAAACCTCAACATGTAGAGCATATGATATAAATAACGAATATAAAATTAAGTATATAGGTAGCCTACACAAGGTATATAAAGTGCATCCCAAATTGCAGTCTTATGCTGTATTCTACACCATTTTGTAGTATAAAGTGTGAGTAGCGTGTTCACACTGAAAATTACAACAAGTCGTGCACTTCAAGTACCCGGATGATGCACTTATTCAGCTTTCACATTACCGATTTTTCATGCTCTATTTCAGACTAAACTCCCAGTGTGAGAGCCCCCCTTTACTCTCATTGGTTCCTGACTTTTTGGATGGCCCTGTATAAATGCATGATGAGTGAGTATATGCAGAAGTTTCAAATAGAACAATTTAGGATTATTTCACAAATGAAATCACAAAATGATTATAATGCTGTGGAAGCAGGGATGCTCGACCACACCTCCACTGCCACATACTCCGCTTCTACTTCTGTAACTGACACTAGACCACACCCCCACTGCCTCACATGCCTTTGTTGCATTATATACTGTAGATTAAAACGGTATCCTGGCAGTCATTCATTACATCCAGAGCGTGTGAGCGATGCGGGGCGATGCTCCACTCAATATTCTGCTCTGTGTTCACACTCTGCTCAGTCATTCATGACCCCAGCGAACACTCCACTCATGTTCTGCGAACGCTTTTTTAAGTTCATTTGCTATTTTGTTTCAGCATGTCACAAAGTGCAGTTTGGGTTGAGCAAGCAGCCTGAGCGAGCGGAGCAGGAACTTAAGAAAGGTGCTCTTCACTCCTATGGAATGATCAGCACTTCGCTCCGCTCACATGCTCTGATTACATCGGTGTTCATTTCCCTGTTTAGTATTCACATTCTTCATCTTTAACTTCCTACTCCCTTTATATAAATGCTCTACATAGGCAAGGAAATATTGGGTTCACCAGCCTGTATAGTGTACGACATGTTCCACTTAGGAGTCTTCAGGTTCACCCAAACACAGATAACTGGCAGGTAAACTGTCATGTGACCTAAATCACGTGCTACTTTATAAACTTGATTGAAGACAGCATCAAGCCTGAGTCTGTCAATGTGTATCCCTGAATCTGATTTTAAAAAAAATGTTCTTTATGATGTATAAGATATGTTTGATACCAAATCAGATGTATTATTGCTTTAAAAAAAAAAAGCAAGCTATTGGCGTATGAAATGGATAGCATACAGGTGTAATGTTTGAGTTATTGGCTTTCTGTTTGTGTGATGATGAAAGAATAGTCTTGGTATTATTTCATATTATAGCTGCAACAACTAATTGATAATAATCGATTATGGAAATCGTTGTCAACGGAACTCATTATCGATTAGCTGGTCTGTGCGTGGCACGGGGTGCGTTTACTCATTGCGTTACTTCTGTTCTGAAAACACACATCGGAGATTACAGACCAAAGTTGTATCCCAAATGACAATAATATACACGAACACTGCACTATGTATGCTGTCGTCTAGTGTATGGGGTAAAGGGTAGTATCGTCTCTAATGGAACACAAGCATTTTTTTACTAACCAAAAGTATAAGCTGCTTCCTAGACGATGGCACATGTCATATGCATGTAACGCGACGTAATGCTGCTAGCTTTAGCAGAAAACCCAGTCAACATTACCTTTTATGCCCAGCATAACCTCAGCCACCATCAAGACAGAGGCGTAATCAAGTGTAGAAGATTGTAACCTGCAATCTTTACAAAGCGGAGCTTGTGTAGCACGGAAGCACGACAGTGATGCACGAGCACAAACTTATGCTTATGTCCAAAATGCTCCACTGTGTGCAAGGAATTGGGGAAACTGGTGCACGTTGCTTAATGGGTTCAGTTTAAATCAAGTTTATTGTCATTATTATACTGTATTTGCGTGCTTGCAGTATAACTTCTGTTGTTTATTATAACGGGAGCAATCTGTAAGTGATGTATTAGGAACGAGGCCGTGTTGCTCCTCACTCACAATGTAGACGCTGTGATAAACAGTGTAGTAAACCGTGTAGCGCAAGTAAGATCTGTAATGTCTAATTAAAATGGTACGATCGAAGTAAAACAATCTCTAAAGGCAGTGAGTAACAGAGACCACAAGATGCAGTGACGGGGAGATTTTATTATTAATTTAGGACTAGTTCAATTACCAGTGTTTTTTGTGCCTCCATAAATACTATTTTGTGTGTGTGTATATATGTATGTGTATATGTGTGTATGTATGTATATGTGTATATATATATATATATATATATATATATATATATATATATATATATATATATATATATATATATAATTATGTATGTGGATTTTATTTTAAATAAACGAAAAAATGTTATTGGAATGTTTTTATCCGAAAATAACGATTTTAATTGAAAAATTATCAGGCGATTGAATCGCTTATGAAAATAATTAGTTGCCGTCCTGGTTCATGTACATGGCTGATATTCAATATTAATACATAGTTGACACCTACTGGTTATATTTTGAATTGCAGCAACAAACGTTTAGAATTATGGGTAATTATGGGAATTTTTTTTGTTGTTCTAAGAACAAGTATTTAGAAACACTAACAGATATGGATAGCCTGTAAAATGGTGTTCAGGTCAGCCCAAGTTGGAGGTGCATCGCATGTTTCATAAATATGCAAATATTTGTTGGTATGTTTTGTGCTTTTTTATATCACCATGATAAAGGCACATCTTTAGCTGAAATGTACTAAATATGTATGATCACTGAAAACTGTACAGTTAATAAAATGTTAAACTTTATGCTTTTCTAATAATCTTTTGTTTAAAATGTTTGCTATAAAACCACATACTGCAAATATGTCTTTGGAGAAATCTTATTAGGATGCACCAAACATCCACCTGCCAAAAAAAAGGAAAAACTGCCAAAACTTAAAGAAAAAGCTGAAAAAAAAAGTTCCATAGTGCTTATTAAAATTACATTATTTACAAATCGCATCAAACATAATGGGAAGTAGATATAGTATCAGATCTGTTGCAGTGAAGCTGTTGTAACTGCATTCAGATGAATGAAATGCTCTTGGTAAGGTAGTTGTAATTTGACACATTTGCATCAGTAATAGTTTACAGTAAACCGCGTCTAATCTGGCAGCCTTGGACTTCATGTGGGCAAGTTATTGCCAGCTCAGCCTTCCCTTCCTGATTAGCACCATGTCTGTGTTCCATTTACATTCATACTTACACTTCATCAAAGGCCATGTTTACAAGGACTGTTTTGTATCCACTGAGTTCGAGCCTTTGCTGCGTTGATCTTAACGAGAACGATGTGTTAAACTTTTGGAGTTGAACTTGTGAGAAAGAAGTAGCGTAATGTGTGTTCTGTTTATGAGACCAGTTACTGTGAAACAACTTGTTGAAATGGAGAGAATAAAGTTTTTAATGTGCATTTCCTTCAGAATTGTGGAATTAATTATCCTTAATTTAAAAGAAGGCGTAAAAGGCAGAAGTATCGGTATCATGTCGGCCGATATTTCTCTGAATAATCGGTTATCAGTATTGGCTGAGAAATGTAGTATCGGTGCGTCTCTAGTTTAAATTGATTTCCGCCCACAAACATGGTTGTGACGAACCGGTAGCATGCATCAGTGTATGCACTGATATCCACTACTAAGGTCTCAACTTCTGTTTTCGTAGTCGAATAAAAATCTTATTATTGCATTGTCTGCGCTATATAAAATAAGACCACCTTTAAAAGTGTTTGTTTTGTTTGTTTTTTTAGCGTGTTTTTATTGAATTTGGTTCGAACCAAGAATATTAATTTTCATGCATCACTATTTGTCACATCTCTACTTTTCCCCTTTGGTTTTCGGCTATCCTCTGAGTGATCCTTCAGCATGACAAACACTTCCAAATGCTTCTCATGGATGAAGTATTGTGGAGGTCTTAAACCTTTCTCAATAAAAAGCACATAAAATGTAGAATTTACTCTCTGGGTATCTTGGCTTTGACTGTATAGTGTAGTAGTGCATGATTTTTGTGACCCAAAAAAAGTCTAAACAAAGCATATCAAATTGAGAAGTTGTGAATGGAGAACAGGAAGTTGGCAAAAATTACTTACAGCTTTATCGCTGTAGTTTATAGCCTCATCCTCTTATTTGAGCTATAAACAATGTAATAGTGCAGTGATGCTGAATACTGCTGTACTAATCTCTTTACTCTCATTTTTCCATTAAATAAAATTAATTCAGTGACCTGAACCCTGTTCTTTTGATTAAAACAGTATTTAAAAAGGTAGTGAGTAGCTCTTCTCTGCAGCTTTGTGTTTGACTTTAAAATGTTTTGCAACAGCTTTTAATTATGTTTGTTGCATTATTAGTTACAGACTTCTTCATAGCCCTCAAGCGGCTAATATGTCTCATCGTTTCGGAAATGTTTTTGTGTTCATGATATTCTGAAGGACAATTGCTTGGAAACAGTGGCTTCGTGAAGGTGTCCCATACCTCTTGTCCAGCATATTAGCAAGAAAGTAGGGTTGTCAAAAGTCGGTACTAAAAAAAAAAAAGTTGACGGTACCAGATGTTCCTAACCCTGGATAACTCTAGCAGCTTTAATAGTGATAAACTTGAAGTACAGAATGGTATTTTTAAAAATACGTTTTTATGTTGATATTTAACTTTGTTAATAAAATAGTGTGTTGTTTAATTAGCATGTTTTTGTGTATTGGTACCGACTACTGAAATTTTGGTACCGTGACAACCCTACAAGAGAGCATTACTAAATCTACTATATATATATATATATATATATATATATATATATATATATATATATATATATATATATATATATAGAATAAACTAAAAGAACATTAAAGATGCTGTCTTCTAGACATTTTGTCTCAGAGTTATTCAAGTGAGTTCAAGCAGCCTGTGTTTGACCTTCCTGGGCATTGAATTTGCATTTTCATCATGACTGCTATATGAATCATAGTTAAATTAGGTTTCAGAGCACTGTTTGATTTTGTCAATTGTCGAACCATTGTGAAACTTCAAATGGGAAGTAACCTGGCAAGTTCATCCAGTCACATTGCTGTGTGAGACTGGATCACTTTCATAAACGGTGCAGGGCCACGCCTAAATACACTCGACGCCGAACACCAGATGACCAGACATGAAATCAGTTTCTCGAACTGCACACAGATTCAAGCAGATTTCAAGCTTGACCAGATATAACCAATCCATAAGTGAAAACAGACTGGGTACAGTGTGGGGGGGCACCTAAATCCCATAATTGTAGTTTGCCATGAAACCTTTTGAAATGCTTGTTAGCTCAGGGTTGTACAGAGTTTCACTTCTCCTTGTGTGCTACCCCGCCTTTCCTGATTTAATTATAAAAGGGCGCTAATAAAGGAAACGTGTCACTGTAGCAGTTGTGGACATTTTCTAAGCCAGGCCACGGTGGCCAAGTGCGTGGTGTAATGATGAGAGGTGTCCAAGAGGGGGAGCCAAAACTACATATCATCTGAATGTCGTTCAAGAGATCAGTTTTTCCATATTAGTCCACACTAAAATCGAAACTTGCTTCAGAAGTTTGCTTAAAGGTTCTAACCGCTCCAAATTAATATTACAGTGATGCATGATTCAATGGCCTGAATGCTCTTTTATTGTTATTTATTATTTATTTCAGTGGTGTGAATGGTTTATTGTTAATTATTTGAATGCTGTGTGCCAGATTTTGGGAGCTTTGTGTCTGGGATTTGTTACCGAGCAACTGTACATTTTACCCACACAGTCTTCTGCACATTTACATTTAGTCTTAGCCACACATTTTTTCTGACATTTAAAAATAATAATTTTTAAATGTAATTGACCAGGCAAAGACTGAGAGCTCCTAAGCTTACCACGGTTCAAGTGCAAAATGCATTGTGCTTTACACATGTGATGCTTAATCACATTGAATTTTTGCTTGAAATTATGCATTTCTTTTAGAATTCATTAACACTTTCTACTGTAACCTAGCAAACTTGGCTAGCCAGTTTCTCACTTTCTTTTCTAGTCACATAACTGATGTATCATATGAACAGTCACTTCCACCATCTGCGAACTGAATGCACACGTTTGCTATCCAGCAGCACTTTATAAGGAAAATGTCTACCACTTGCCACATTTGCTATTGTGTTTGCAGTTAATGTCAGCACACTTGTTAAATGATTGATTTCCTCTCTTCTGTAGATGCTGCAGGACTGTCCCAAAGCCAGGCGTGAGGTAGAGTTGCACTGGCGAGCATCACCCTGTACTCACATCGTGCGTATCATTGATGTATACGAGAACCTATACCAGGGCCGCAAGTGCTTACTCATCGTCATGGAGTGGTGAGTCATATGTCTGCCACAGTCTTACCTGTGTCTCTATCGCAATGAGTGAATGCGCTGAAGACGTGCATCCCCCAACCCAAAGTGCGCCTGCTTGAGAGTCCACAATAACGAAATTTGAGTGCGTTCTTGACTGGCACACCGCTGATATTGATTCAGCGTGGTCTTCCCGCTCAGTGCTCTATTCCTCCACTGTGCAGTGCCTAATGACTGCAAGCCACTTTCATCTCCTATTGCAAGCAGTAAAGTAATTTTTCTATTATTGAATCATTTAGGTACCTGATTATCAATTCTGAACCAACTCATCTCTGGTGCCATGTTGCTGTCAGGAGGTTTCACTGTGCTGTCTGCGTAAAACAAGTACTAGCAGATGTTTATAACCACCGATTTATAGTAAATGCATGATCTGGAACTGCTGTTAGCATAAGTGAGGTAGGGGAAAAAACAGGCCCCCTCAGTTTTAGCATATAGAAACGCATGTTTCCTGAGAGCGTGACCTCTTCTCCATATAGTACACACAACAAACAAGATTAATTTGTCACGTACGCTTGTTTCACATGCTCTGAAGCGCCACGAATCGATCCATGTTAGCCTGCAAACTTTTGAACGGTGACGTACACGAGACGTGAAGTGGTGTTTTCTTGAAACCGTGCGAAGCTTTAAATTCAGTATGTTATTGTGAAACATCCTATTTCTGATTCGACCAAAAAAAGGGGGGTTATCTTTCATGTTTGTTGTATTTTCTTTCCCTTCCCCGCATCTTTTCTGCAGTGATGTTTGATAGTACTGCAGTTTTCCCTAGTGCCTACGAATTGCAGACTTCATAACCTGCACATATAATGAGCTTTTAAATGCAATGAACACAAAATTCTCACAAGCTGTACCTGTCTCACCCCACCCACCCCCCCCCCCCCCTTTTATAAATATATTTTTATAAATATGACCTTTCTAGACTCTTGTACGCTGAGGCGTATTGTAGTTTTTTTCAGTATCGCCTTACTTTCCACAAATGTTTTGACACTTTTTGTTTATTTTCCCACTAGAGAAGGGAAGCATCACGCTTTATTAAGTCTTCGGTTTACCTTCTATACAGTTCCAATGACAGGTATTTTCTCCCAAGTCCGGTCATGTCTAGACACTGTACTCATTGTTTGAAGGACTACACAATGGTTGTGATGCATGGTTCCCTCCCTTATCCATTCCCTTGGAAATCTTTGGGACCGAGAGCGAGAGCCAGCATCTCATTAGACTTCTCCATTTGAGTTTAGTCTGCAGTTAAAAAATAAAATGAAATAAAGTTGTTCGCTCGCTCGCTCTCTCTCTCTCTCTCTCTCTCTCTCTCTCTCTCTCTCTCTCTCTCTCTCTCTCTCTCTCGGGTAGTTTGCGGTTGCACGATAATGTGAGCATTTCTAGAAGAAATCAATGCAGAATAAGCATTTGTGTTAGTGTTGCATCGTCCGTTCAGCGTTTAATGTGGAGAATGAAAAATGCATCCAGTTGACTTTCGGTTCCCAACTTCCTTAATTATTCCTTGATAGAGAGTTACTAAATCGCAACGTTTTTATTAGCTTTAACCTGTTATGTATTAGTCTAAAAATCCTCACTCTTTTGTTTAGATTCTGATTTTGAGAACCAGCTTTTACACACTGTTCTTGATGACACATTCAGTAGGGTTTTGATGCAGTTAGTGTCCCTTCAGCATTCCCAATCATTTCCAGAGTGTTTTTTGAGGTGATCGGAGTTTTCTTCTTAGAGTAACGCCAGTTACTTAATGTCACACATTTCGCAACATGAAGCGTGTACGAAGGATATTCTCCCGCAGAGCGATGATGCATCATCACCAGACATCCTTGCGCTATGGGGGATTGACCGTTGGGTTGACGGGTCCTCCCCCTTTGTGGGAGTTCTGTGGTTACCCCACTCCAGAGGCTTGTCATTATATGGCTGATTCATCATAAATTTACTGATAATGCAAACCCAGTTCAAAGGGAACAAGCAGAACTGGAAACCCCGATGCAAAAGCTGCTCGCGTGAATTGACTCTTTAGCTTTCTTTTTTGGCTTTTTGCTTACATTTCATATATTCGAGGTACTCTGTCAGTTTCATAGTAATTTTTATTTTTTTTTAATTTATTGAGAACTCTAGTAATATTACTGTAGACAGAGTAATCTGAAGGTTACTGAGATTTTTTTTCTTCATGTGAAATTGACGGATGTGGCACATGTGGTTAAAAGGCATGTGCTGCATCTTTTAACCGTTTGTACGACATGGCAAAAATGTAACAAAAAAAACGAACATAGATGATTACCCCTCAGTGGTTTTTCACAGGCTTCCATGAAGCCATCTATTACAGCTTCAAAAAGATTACAAGAAACCAAACTCACGAGGTATGACAGGAACAGAATGTGCAGGTCAAAGGAGTCAAGCAGCACACAGGTAGAAATGGAAACTGCAAACATTATCTTTTTAGTGCTTACACACATTTCCTCTGTGAGCTTGCTATAATAGAATCATAAAACCTTTGATGTGGAAATTTACTTAAAAAATGTGGTCAAAAATGTTGTGTGCGCACCACTTTATATTCATTCTGTCTCTTTGATACAGACAAAATATAGGCACATGCCCAAGAGACTGTAGGTGTAGCATGTGGGTGCCCAGTTTCAGACCTGATTTCTTGAGTTACCAGTTTTAGGAGGCATTTCTGAGCAAGGAAATGTCCAAAATATACTGAAGTTTTGGCACCCTTCATAAATTGCAGACAAAAGCTTTCATATACATTGTGACTAATATTAAAAGTAATATATTTGTAATATATAATAGGTCAGGGTGAAAACTCAGCCCCTTGGAGACGTTTTACTTTTTAAGTTTAAAATCATTCAACTAATATTTGGATGCAGTGTTGGGGTCCTTTCATCTGATAATTTCTCCGGATGAGAGGTGAAGGGGCCTACTAGTTTTGTGAGCGATGCTGTTTTTCCTGGTTAATTAGATGCTTTTTGGCTCTCAGTGTCCGTATCGGTCTTTGAGAGATTTAGTCAGGAGCACAGTAAGCTTGATTGAGATCACTGTCGCATTTTATAGGCTGATATGGTGATACTGGTCCACTTCTAGCCATCTTTATTTCTATCCTGTGCCACCATTGATGTCATAGTATTAGGCAGTTGTTCTCAATGTGGGGTCCGAGGGTCCATGAAGCAGAGCTATGGGGTCCATGACTTGTTTTGATTTGATTGTTTTGAGGTGGATAACCCACATTATGACGGGTATTATATTTAGGGGTGTTGGGAAATATTTTTTAGGAAAAATAAAAACTGAAATAACTTGCTTGCATAAGTATTTATGGAAGTAACCACCACACATTAATATGTCGATTCTTAATGCGCGCGCTTTACTTGAGAAGATGTGAATATGATCTGTAGTTCGCCTCTTGTCCTGAGATGCCGCCATCTTTCACACTTTGAATTTTGAAAACGGTTTTTATTTCTTAAACATTTTCAATTTGTTAATGAGTTTCACAGTTGCACAATGTTTTTATATATATATTTTTTACATTATTGTGCAGTTTGTGCTTACCTTGTGTCCATTGTATGCACATTTATGATTTCTTGTTACAATGTTTGTTGCTCAAAGTAAAAGTAAAAAGTAATTAAACATAATCATGTGGGCCCAGTTGTTAAAGTAAATGTGTATTTGAGTAATATAGCAAAGTAGGAGGGTTTCAGTTACCAGCATTTATATTAAAATATATATTCCATGTCTGCAAAACTAACATTTTAAATGAAATATTGATAACTAATCGATATTGAACAGAATCAAAATCATTTAAATAAGAATCGAATCGAAATGCCAAATTGGTGACAATACCCAGCCCTAATATATAAAATCTCAGGTGTTGAAGATTGGGTGCCAGTAATTAGAACCTGCTTAGGGAGTGCAGGTGGAACCTGTCTTATTTATACTTCTCTCATATCTAGTGTCTTGTGTTCCCTTTGTTATTGAGGTGTGTGTGAGTCATCATGCCAAGATCTTAAGAGTTATGTAAGGCTTTCATAAAAAAAAGTTGTGGATGCCGGAGTCTGGCAAGGGATTTAAAAAGATCTGCAAATAATTTGAAATACATCATTCCACTGTAAGAAAAATCATCTACAAGTGGCACAGATTTCAAACGACTGCCCACGAGTCCAGGACTGGCCGTCCCAGTGAATTCAGCAAATAGTACATGCAAGAAAACCTTAAAACTTCTTGCAACTGAAAGAATGTTTTATGGAAGAGTGGACAAAAATTCCAGCAAGCCGATGTGAGAGACTGGTGGACAGTTATGCTATAAGCCTACAAGAAGTTATTTCTGCTAAAGTGGGCAATACTAGCTTCTGAGGCCAAGGGTGTATGTACTTTTTTCCACAGAAGAATATCACATCTGTTGATATTTCTGTTGAATAAATGATTGAAAAGGCTCATTTTCCTTCTGGTTTTGTTTGAGTGTATCAACTTTATTAATAGGCACTGTTTCAAAGATGATCAAATGTTTGCATGTAAAACTGTCAAAAAAGCAACAATTTCTGAAGAGGTACTTATATTTTCACATGTATAAGGTGATAGTACTAGTGATTAGGTACTTTATTTTTTCACACACACACATGAGAGAGAGAATGAAAATGAATGTTTTATAGACTTTCAATAATTAACATTTATATTTAATGTTACCCATGAGCTTTTCTCTCTTTTCTGTTTAATATGCTAGCTGACTAAAAAGATTTAAGTTACTACTGAAAGTAGTGACATGTGGTTTGTTCAGGGGTTTTTTTTTGTGAGGTTTTAGCAAAGTGTATCCGTATCCACATATTATACATTTCTTTCGTTGTGTCGGCTAAATGATGATTTCTTCTGAAACTGCCTGTTTTAAAGGATACTGGTGGAGAAAACGAGACTTACATTGCAAAGGTCATCAAGGATATATCTTCACTACAATACTGCTGAGGCGTTTAATTCGTTTGAAGGCTATATTCAGGGCTATCTTTATTGCATTAGCGATAAAAGTAGCAATCCCTCAATGAATCATCTTACTTTGTAAAATAAAATTAGTTTATAGGCAGTAGGCAAATTTACATTTCTACATTTTATTAAATTTATAAATTTGGTCATTTTTACTGCAGCATCTTGCAAGTTACTCGGTCTGATATTCGTTAGTCATCTTGCTACATGTTGTGTCATTTATTTCTGTCTCTATTTGTCAATGAACTTTGGAGACTTGATGACCTCATTCATTTCTTCTTAACTGGCAGGCTTCCAAGAAGGGCAGCCCACCCAACCACCCCTGGGCTAACACTGTTGAGTGGTTTATGCATCTGAAAACCACAATGAATAAAGATGAGGATAAGTGTTGCACAGGAAAACACACCCATTGGTGTGTGCCAGATTTTATCTGCAGAGCTTACCTGGGTTTTCTTGTCTGCTTTGAACAGTTCTTTGAAAGGAAGGTCAAGAGCATAGTTCAACTATATTATTTCCCCTATTAACAGTAAGAGGCAGGTCTATGAGTTTTAGGGCTTTACTAGTCTGCTAGGTTATGGACAACTTAATTACTGGCCTTAGAAGTAGCATGCAGCCAGATTCTTTCTTCTAGAAGAAGAAGAAGAAGAAGAAGAAAAAAACCCCAACAACAAAACATGTTTTCTGTTGAGTTAATGCACCCTGTGGACAAAACATGCTAAAACATCATACAGCCCTCTTCATAGAAGAAACAGAAATTCAAAATCTCCAATTAACTTTGTATGTGTATAGTCATCATTTTATATTTGGCCTCCTTTTTTCATTCTTTTTACTTTTTTTTCCTGTTGGTGTTGAGTGGCTGAGAAGGTCAGTTCAGACTTCTCTATCCATGGCCACAGCTTCTCCTGGAAGATCCCCACATGTTGTCAAACCAGCTGTGTGATATAATCTCTCCAGCAGGTCCTGGATTTCCCTGGGGTGTCTGATCATCGGGACATTCCTAATACAGCTCTAGCAGGAGCCAGATGAACCTATTTGACAGATGTATATGCTATAATTAAGATTAGAGGCAGTGTTCTTGTGAATAACATCATGACCATGAAATGACATTCTGTGTGATGTTCTATCACACAGGCTTCTATACACTTGTATACAAGGTAAAAAAAAAAAAAAAAAAAAAACTTAATAAGCAGAGAAACTACAACAATTGTTTAAAAGATGTAGTTTTTATATCAGCAATTTTTTGTTGGTCTGGAACAAAGTAACTGTGCACAGTATTTGTAGAAGGACAGATATGTAGCATTTTACATTTTGGTTGTAGCTGGAAAGCTTCATTAGCTGGCTCCAGTATCAGCTAATATAGTTATGTTTGGTAGAAAGAGGCAGAGTGACATTATATTCTCTGAACACTGCGTCACTTTACAAATTGAACATGTAGTTGTTCCAAACTGGGTAGAAACTTCCTTTGTAAATATGACACAGGTTTTCCTTTTTTAATACAAACTAACGAGGGAATGAATTGGTATTGCATTGGTTCACATTTTAGCAGCAATGTATGCATGAAAAATTGTATTTCTATTCATTTACTTCCTCAAGGGACAGTTGAAACATGAACTAAGCATATTACATGCTTAACTATGTTAACATGCTTAACTATGCTTAACTATAACATCTTTCACTGGTCCCAGTTATGTCCCCCCTGGTCCCCCTCCTCCCAACAACACAATGATGCAGATTCGTGTTAAAAAAAAAAACAAAACAAAAAAAAAAACCGGCCTTATCAGATATAACTTCACAGCTTGAACGCTTTTCAGATTGCGTGGTCGGAACGAAATTGTTGTATAATGTACAGTATATATGTTATGTGGTTGATTTAAAAAAAAAAAAAAAAAAAAAAGTTAATTTTTTTTTTGTTGCTGGTTTGTTGCAGTATGGATGGCGGGGAGCTTTTCAGTCGGATTCAGGACCGAGGGGACCAGGCATTCACTGAGAGAGGTACGGCATGTTTTCTTTTTTTAAATCCACCTCTACTACTAGTCCTGAAACACGGTTATTGATGTTTTTTCCTCTTAATTCATTACAGAGGCTTCAGATATCATGAAGAGTATTGGAGAAGCCATCCTGTTCCTGCACTCCATCAATATAGCACACAGAGACGTCAAGGTGTGAACTTTAATCCCTCTAACCGGCAGTTCAGCCGAACAGTCTGCATGTTGGACATCAGTTTATATTCCTTTCCTTGGTTTTTCAGCCAGAAAACCTCTTGTATACATCAAAAAGACCCAACGCTGTCCTCAAGCTCACAGACTTTGGGTTTGCCAAAGAGACGACCACACTTAATTCGCTGACCACCCCATGTTACACTCCCTATTACGTCGGTAAGGTTCATGGTCTCCAAGATCTCACATTAAAGCAGTGTGTGTTTTCCATGCTTTTCATTCTACTTTGTGTGTGTTACTTGTATCCTCTCATTTTTAAATGTAACTGCTATGTTTTCATGTTGTAGCCCCTGAGGTGCTTGGTCCAGAAAAGTATGACAAGTCCTGTGATATGTGGTCTTTGGGTGTCATCATGTATATTCTGTAAGTGACTCTGCCCCATAGCCTGTCTTCCAAACATTTCCTTTGATTTCCAGTTGGATCTTGATTTGAAGACCCGTGAATGGACTAATCAGGAGCCACAGTGTCCATTTTAATGATTTTGCACCTTTTGAATTTCTCAGGCTCTGTGGCTACCCACCTTTCTATTCCAATCATGGACTGGCCATATCACCTGGGATGAAGAAGAGGATCCGCATGGGACAATACGAGTTTCCCAATCCCGAATGGTCCGAAGTCTCAGAAGAAGGTATTCTTTCTCATGTTATTCTTAAATGTCTGCTGTAAGGCATGCTGACGTATCTGTTTTGAATATTGTTACCCTTTTAATCATCACAATAAATTTCTTGCTAATTGTGGGTTGTTGTTTTTTTTTCAAGCCAAGCATCTCATCAAGAGGTTGCTAAAGACAGAGCCCTCAATGAGGATAACCATATCAGAGTTTATGAACCATCCCTGGATCAATGTAAGGACATTTGTGTGCAAACTATTGCAGATTTGTCCTATGTAATTATTGGACTACATGAAGTAACTTGTGTGGATTTGTGCCTGTGGTGACGCAGCAGTCGATGGAAGTGCCACAGACCCCTTTGCACACCAGCCGTGTTCTGAAAGAAGAGAAAGATGTCTGGGAGGAAGTCAAGGTGAATTATTATTTTTTCTTTCCCCTTATACAGACAGTATATAACAGTTGTGGCGCTTGACGGAGTGTCTCCACATATTAGTATCTTCATGGACTCTCTTCACGTATTAGTATCTTCATGGAGTATCTTCAGAAGTATTTGAATTGGCCCTGGTGTACCAAAGTGCTTTGAGCTCAGTTGTGAGAAAAGGCTTATTATTTACGTATCATAGAATTATTTGATTGTTTCCATTTTGTTTTTGAGAATGATCAGAACACTTAAGTATACAGTTTTACCCTGTTGTTTTTTTCTTGTATATGTAATTTTGGCTCACTGCATTGCCGTTCACCACAGGAGGAAATGACTAGTGCCTTGGCCACCATGAGGGTGGACTACGAGCAGATCAAAATCAAGACCATTGAGGACTCCTCCAATCCACTGCTGATGAAGAGGAGAAAGAAAGCAAACATGGCCGCTGAAAATCAGACATCCAACAGCTGAGGACAGTGTTGGTCTCAAATGCATCCATATATGTGTAGGTTCAAAAAGGTTATAATAAGGAAGCAATAATTAATTTTGAAAAATGGCAACATTCGAGGGAAAGGAAATTAAAACAGATTTTAATCGTCTCTCTTTTACATATGATTTTTTTTCCTTTTTTTTTTTCTTTCCCTTTTCAGTTTTCTACAGAATTCTTTTTATTACTCAGTCTTTGTAACTATTTAACCACTCTGTGTCATGAAAAGGCATTTAGAAATTCAGGTTATGTATTCCTAAAAGAGCTGATGAGTTGCTCGATCATATTTTACGATTAGTGTTTTCTCACTTGGTATTTTGATGTGTTGGTGGAGAGACTACAGAAGTGAAGGAATGTTTTGCTTTTTCTGTCCTCCCCCACCCCTCCGTCAAATCAAAGCCATTGCTACATTTATCACACGCACACTTGTCACTAATATTTAATTTCATATTAATTTGTTTTGGATGTGCAAACCAAGTTTCACTCCATTTTGATGGGTTCTTCAGTTTACATGTGCATTTCTCAGGTGCCTGTGATACCGGCGGAACTCATGCCTTATGCAAGCTTTCTCACAAAGTGTGTCCACCCCCTACCCCTTCACCTCACTCCCCTTTCTCAGAAACACCCCTGCACTTGTATGCGGCGTTTAAAAGGCTAATCTGAAAATAGGGTAAAGCTATCATCACTGACGTGCAGACAGAGCAAACTTGTTCGTGAAATGACTAGAATGTAGACGAACTCTCTTGTAGACGAACTCTCTTCCTGACTGTGAAGCTCTTGGAACACCTCTCTCACACTGCCTCTCGAGGTCCAGTCATTCAAAGGGTTCGGCTTTCTTCAGAGATTCACATTTCGTTTTTAGTAGCCTGTGTTGCTGAGGTTATTCTGCTGGTTTGACAGTGGGACATCTTTTGGCTCCTAACTAAACAGACTCCGTTTACACAAGGAGACCTCTCTCCCGCAAGTTTTAGAAGTCTTTTACCCAGTTCACACTCATTTTTATGCTTTAAGCATTCTGCAGTTTGCCTCGTCAGTGCTATGCATATTACCCACCAGCTTTTTATATATATATATATATATATATATAAAATATATATAATATATATATATATATATATATATATATATATATATATATATATATATATATATATATATATATATGCACGCTTTGGTCAGTGTTTGTTTAAAATGATCTAAAGTTATACTGTTAGTTTTACACTGTTTTTGGCCCTCATCATTATAATGCACAACCCTTTTAGGAATCAATCAGCATGACAAGGGAATGTCTTGTTGTATATGGACACTGATGGATGAAAAGTTTTGTTCTTTCCAATGGTTATGCATTTGTTTTTTTTTTGTTTTTTTTTGTCCATGCTAAACCTCGTAAGAATGAACTTATGTGAAAACATTTGTATAATAATCAGAGAAACATATCCTCTGACTTCAGTCAGCAACTGTTGTGCTGTTTTTTTTTTCCTCTTTATTTTATATGCCCTTTTGTGGTTGAGATCAGGTTTAAACCACCCAATGCAGCATCTTGAGTACTATGGTGGTAGAAAGTATCTTTATATGTATAGGAAATCATCCCAGCGAACTGCCATTGCTGTTTTCTATAGCACTGATTGGCAGGATAGTGATTTATCCTTTTGGTTCATTTTTTTAAATGATTTTATATCTAAAAATATGGATACAAGTTAATGTGTTGAAAGTATTGAGTAGAAGCAATGGACCGCTAACAAATTCAAAAGATCTGTGCCCTCATTTCCCCCTTTTTTATTTTTGCATAACCTTGCTATTCATTTATAAGCCATTCTCACTTTCTTCTTATTTCCTCAGCGCAGGTTGTTTTTTTTTTTGTTTTGTTTTTTTGGGGGGGGTATAAATCTGACAAACATGATGTAGAGATTTATGAGTCCCAGGCTAACTTTTGCAGCACAGAACCAAAAATGTATTTTTAGTGTTCAGCTGCTGTACAACCAGTCTTGGTCTGCTTCAACTTTGATTAAAACATGAAAACAAACCACTCCTTGTCATGTTTCATAGCTTGGAATGTATATTGCCCTTTATTTCCTTTATAGCAATATTTCTGTGTGCTTCACTATACACTGCTCTCTTTTCCATATGGTTACCTCTCTGTGTGCCAAAATCAGCTCTGGTGTTTATTGCCAAAAAGCTCCATTTTGGTTTCATCTGACCATAGAACCCGATCCCATTTGAAGTTCCAGTAGTGTCTGGCAAACTGAAGACACTTGAGTTTGTTTTTGGATGAGAGTAGAGGCTTTTTTCTTGAAACCCTTCCACACAACTTGTGGTGATGTAGGTCAGGGGTTCCCAAACTTTTTCAGGGCAAGGCCCCCCAAATGGCATTAACATTTGACTGAGGCCCCCCTTTTGCAAGATGTCTTTAAAACACAAAAAATACAGACTTCTGAATATTTCCCCCTTTTTTTTTTTAGTTATAATTACATCTTACATCTTTACATTACATTACATTAGGAATTGATTGTGTGTGGTTGTCTGAGAGTGAGAAATAGAAAACATATTAGTGGGAGGGATGTGCACACCAATTTGTTGAGGCCCCTTGGCGGCCCCCACTTTGAAAACCACTGATGTAGGTGACTTCGTACTATAGTTTTGGAGAGTTTCTGACCCCAAGACACAACTAACTTCTGCAATTCTCCAGCTGTGATCATTGGAGATTTTTTGGCCACATGAACCATCCTCTTCACAGTGCGCTGAGATGATATAGACACACGTCCAATTCCAGGTTGATTTATAACCTTTCCAGTTGACTGGAACTCCTTGATTATTACCCTGATGGTGGAAATGGGCATTTTCAATGCTTGTGTTATTTTCTTATAGCCACTTCCCATTTTGTGAAGCTCAACAACCTTTTGCCGCACATCACAGCTATATTCCTTGGTCTTACCCATTGTTGTGAATGACTAAGGGAATTCGTTACCTCATATTTATACACCTGTGAAATAGGAAGTCATGGTTGAACAATTTCCTGTTCCTAGTCACCCAGGTGTACTTAAATAAATTTACAATATCAATGGGAATATACTTCAAATATACAGTTGCAATCAAAATTATTCAACTCCCATTGCAAATTGGGTTTGTTGTCTAAATTTACAGACTGAACAAATCAAACAAAAGCAATTGAAATAGTTCAACACAGTGAATGCTTCAAGTGGTTTCCCCAAATTCAACTGAAAATGCAACTTATAATGATTTCTCCAGTTTCAAAATTATTCAACTCCTTCATGGCAAGCATCTTTAGTACTTAGTAGAACACCTTTTGCTGTTATGACCTGCTGCAAACGAGATGCATAGACAGACACCAGCTTCTGGCAGCATTCCTGAGGAATCTTAGCCCATTCCTCATGAGCAACGGCCTCCAGTTCAGTAATATTCGTGGGTTTGTGTGCAGCAGCCGCCGCCTTCAAATCCCACCAGAGATCTTCTGTGGGGTTCAAGTCAGGTGACTGTGATGGCCCTGTAGAATATTCCAGGACTACTTCTGCAACCAAGCCATGGTGGAAGTTGAGGTATGCATGGGATTATTGTCCTGTTGGAAGGTCCAATGACACCCAAGCTTCAGCTTCCTCACAGCCGGCATGACGTTTTCTATTAGGATTTCCTGATACTTCAATGAATCCATCTTGCCTTCCACACGCTGCAGGCTTCCACTGCCAGAGGATTCAAGCAGCGCATCACCGAGCCAGCGCATCACCGAGCCAGCGCATCACAGAGCCCCAGAGCATCACCGAGCCACCACCACGCTTGGCTGTGGGCAGAGTGTTCTTTCTTCATTCTTCTTCCTCCAGATATACTGCTGATCCATCATGCTGAAAAGTTCCAGTTTTTTCATCGCTCCACAAAATATTTCTGGCTTTATTTTTTATGATTTTGAGCCGACTTTTCTTCTGCTTTTAGTTCAGTAGTGGTGTACGTCTTGGAGTTCTGGCATGGAAACTTTCTGCGTTTACTACGTTTCTTACTATGCTCACTGAAACCTCAGTGCCTGTTGCCATCAAGTCTTGCTGCAGGTCACTTGAGGGTTTTTTAAAATCTGCCTTCTCAGAAATCTGGTTGCAGCTGTTGACAGCTTCCTTTTACTGCCCTGTCCAGGTTATTTAATATATTTTCTACCCCTAGCCATTTCAGGTATTTCATGTGTTCCAGCTCAAGCACACCTGGTGCAACTAATGAAGCCCTTGATTGGCTGCATCAGGTGTGCTTGAGACAACACCCGTTTTGCATATTTGTGCCGTTGCGAGGGATTCTCTTCAGGAGGTTGAATAATTCTGAAACTGGAGAAGTCATTATAAGCTGTATTTTCAGTTGAATTTGGGGAAACCACTTGAAGCATTCGTTGTGTTGAACTATTTCTTTTCTTTGATTTGTTCATTACAAACAGCTGAAAGTCTGTAAATATTGACAAATCTGATTTGCACTGAGGGTTAAATAATTTTGATTGCAACTGTATTTTTCTCATAGGACTTCAGTAATTGTTGCACATCTATATTTAACAAAGAGGGGTTTTTGTTTATTTGTTGTTTTTAAAAAAAAAAAAAAAAAAAGTGCTTGCAATTGTTTGATATCCATGAGAGCAGAATATTGTGATTTTTTTTTTTTTTTTTTTTCTTTAACAAAAGGTTAAACAAAATTTTTCACTGCCGCCTTTGCTCATATTTAACAAGGGTACCATTATTAGTGGAGGACACTGTATATAGATAGATCGGTAGGTAGCTCTTTACCCAATGTCAGTGGTTGTCGGGCAATGACGAGGGTAACCTTAAGGTAGATTGGTTACACGTAAACTGAGGTGAGGTTTTATGGGTTTGGCATTTTTGCAACTCATCCTGAAATATTGGCAGTGTGTCAATGTGCATCATGGTTTTGTACCACATTTGAAAGCAACTCTATTTGAATGTTCTGAAATACACCCTTCTTGTAATACTGACCGTTCCCAAAAAAGTCGAGAAAGTGGAACACTAATTTGAGAGATTTCTTTATAACAGAGGATATAGAAATTCCTTTACACAGTTTACACACACACACACACACTGTGGAAGCTCATATTTCACCAGATGTGATGCATTTCCACTGTATACAATCATCTAAAGTTAATACAGTAACATTTTTATATGTTGTTTAGCAGTTAGAGCATTATAAATTTTATAAATTGATGCCAGAGTGTGCTCTGCTATCGTAGGGCTACAGGCTGATTGTGAGCATACACTATTGAACATGGCATGATTTATTGTATTGTGTATCTGTATTACCTGGAAATATAACTCGAGATAGAAATTCGGTTTGGGCATGCTCGTTGGACTCATCTGCGTCCAATGCCACGTTGATTAACATAGGAAGCGTATTTTAAGCAGAGCCGCACTTCTGTTTGCATCTGTTGTAAAACGAATTTAAGCCTATGAGCCCTTTAGCTTACTGTATAAGGACTAGCTTGAATTGTGAGCAGTGGTATTGAAGATTGTGTCTTATGTTTCACTGAACCTTCCTTATGCAGTCATGTCTGTAGATGTAAAAATAAATAAATAAAATTATGACATCATCTGTACTAAAGAAACAACAACTTCCGCCATGTTACTCAACCAAGGCAGCTCTTTCCTGTGAGGAGTTCCTCATCTTTAGATCTGGTCACACATCTGAACTTTAGCTGATAATTTTTTTTCTTTTTATCTTGTATCTTATAAAAATGCATCAGAACTTACTGAGTGGTTTTGTTTCAGGGATTCCCATACTATCCCCTGTGCTATTTAAAGTGTTTGTGATGGTAAGTGCATTAACTCCAGTGACTTTACTGTACATGCTGATTAAGTGTTAACAGGCTGCCCAAAATTTCCACTGCCTGAACTTGCTTGCATCAAATAAATGGTGTCTATGAAAACTTAGTGTGCACTTGGTCATGCAAATGTAAAAGTTCTGGATTTTTTATTTTTGCCATGTGCTATTCTAAAATGAGGAAATGAAATGACTGTTATAGTAATACAGGCCTGTAGTGTTTTTATATTAGCTGAATTAGAGAATAGATAATAGATTTGATGTATAACTGAACTTTTTATGTGTAATAATCAGTAGTACTGCTGATGGCCAACGTTTAAACGATGTCGCTGAGTGTTTGCGTCGTCATCTTTCGTTTTGATGGCTTGACTGGAAACAGCAACCTCTGCAACTGGTTTCTTTCCATAACAGGACAAAAGTACTTTCATTGTTGGTAAACATAGCCAGGTACTCTACGTCAGTACCAACCAGTGGGTTTCAAAGGAAGTGAGGATAGAGAACCTGTGAAATGGAAACTTGCACCTACATTACTATTACTAATCTGACCTACACACCTCTAGCACTGTGTGTGTGTGTGTGTGTGTGTGTGTGTTGTAATTGTCTGATTGCCTGGTATTTGCTCTGTGAATTAAAGCCAAGTGTATATATTTCTGTACTCATTTCTTTTGCATCCTGTGCTGATGCAACAGTTAATCCAGTGCAATATGAAGATTCAGGGCATGCTTAATATTTCTTGACACCACAGTGTTGTTTAATGCTCGATTCTGATTGCTCAGTAGGTGTTGATTATTTCTGCCTGCAATGTTTATATTCATGCGTTATAGTAACAGCTTACACTGGGACTTGTAAGGCAGACACTCCACACGGGAGCTAAGAAACAAACAAACTTTGATATGGTGAAGTGACTGTTAGATGTTTTTGGAAAAAGTCTCCAGTGTCAGTACTTTTTAAGGAGAGACCGATAAACATTTGTTTGTAGCTGTTTATAAGGGATAACAGAAACCCGGTTGTTTCCTGGACATTGCACAACATTGAACATAACTATAAAGGAATAAAAGTGTCTTTGTTTGCAAAAAAATTTTTCAAATAATAAAATAGTTGGCCAATTTCAGTGGTATACGAATAACTAAACCCATGCTGTTATTGGAAAATAAACATTATTTGGGTGTTAATGCATCTCCCGTTGTGTTTTATTCCTAACTTATTGTAAATAGTGCTTCTTTATTCAATATTCAGTATCCATATACTCAGAAAAGACTACCATATGAGATTCTAAGAACTTTGTGTGCAGTTTTTGTTTGACGACTTATCATTTTCCATAAAAGTGCTCTTTTTCGGTTTCAGTGTGAATTGCAAACACGTTATAATAGAAACTAATTGGCCCAGAGTAACACCCACACAAGGATAAAGCAATTCGCTGTTTCTGTCTGTGTTGTCTTCAGACACTGATGAATAAAAGACCAGAGAATATCCTACTGTGCATGAAAAGAATGAGCTGAAGTCTTTACCATGTGGCCAGCAATGCTGCTGTGTGTAGCCAAACATGGGTGGATTTATATGCAAGGTACAATAAAGCGGTCAGTAACACCTTTGGCTGCAATTACAGCTGAAAGATGTCTCCTATCAGCTTAGCACATCTGGTTCCTGATGCTTTTGCACATTTTTCTAAGCAAAATTGCTCAAGCTCGGTTAGATTCCATGGAGACCATTAATAAACAGAAATTTTCAGGTCTTTTCTTCTTCAAATTGGATTTAGGTCTTCACCACTCCAGCATAACTTTGACAGTATGATTAGTGTCATTGTCCTGTTGGAAGATGCATGCTTATCCGACTGGAACAGTTTTGCTTCTAGGATTGCCCTGTATTGGGTTCTGTCTATCTTGCCCTTGACCCTGACCAGGTACTCGGTCCATCTTGATTAAAATGCATCCCTACAACATGATGCTACCACCATCATGCCTCACTATGGGGAAAAGTGTTCTCAGGATGAAGAGTAGTGCTGGGTTTCCATCAAACATGTTCTTTGTGTCGAGACCAGAATAACCAATAATGATTGAGCCTCCAAATGGGATTTCATATGGCTCCCCGATCCTTCCCCCACCAATATCGCTTTCTTCTCACCACGCTTTCATAAAGCTCATCTTTGTGGAGTATTTGGGCTATGATTGTTATCTTATTCTGGGCTGTGGCGTTCTCCAGCTCCTTCAGAGTTACCCTTGACCTCTTGCTTGTTTCATTGACCAGTTCACTCACTGACTTTTGGTGGACAACCTCCTCTTAGCATCTTCTCTAGAACTTTGTCCTGGACTTGTTTTGATCGCTGCTTTTTTCTCATGATGCTGTTTGTTTACATATGTTCTAAAAAAAACTCCTAGCTTTCCACTGACAAATGCATTTATATTGAGATCATGTGACACGTTTACTAGCAATCATATATTTGACTTTTTAAAAAAAAAATTATTATTATTATTTGTTAGAATTTTTTTTATATATATAACTATTGAGCTACCCCACCTCCCTCCCCAGTATATCATACTGTTTTGTATACTGTAGATTCATGACATACAAAACCAATTAAGTCCATTTCAGGTCTAAGCTGTAAGACTATGAAATGTGGAAAGGTTCAAGTTGTATAAATACCACTGTACATCTGCCATGTCTTGTATGTGTGCCATAGAGGAAACTAGCAGTGTGCTGACGCAAACCCTGGCAGTGCTTTTGCTTCCGTCCTCTAAGGGCTTGAGAAGAAGCATCCACCAGTTCTATTTAAGACCCACACACAAACGTATGATGACTCTTAGACTGTCCAAAGACTTGTGTAGCCTAAACGAGTGCACACAACTGTTTCACTGTTACTGTGGCTTAGTTTGTGCAAAAAAACAGTGTTTTGTGCTGAGAGCTTTCGATTTCCACTGCTACAGCGCATCATTATTGAACTGCTCTGAGCTTTACTCAGCACGGTCATAACCGAAACCTCTTTTTCGGTCTTGCTGACACAACCGCGAGTTGCATGGCAGTTCATGTTTTGCTTTCTGATACCGTGTGCGAAGTGAAGCATGCTGTGTGAATTTACTGTAAAGAGGTGACAATGTCGTTGCTGGAAATCGGCCTATTTAGGTCACTCCTGAGGTTCATTCTTCACATACTCCAGTTTTAACACACACAGCTATCATACACCCAGATCCATGATAAAGATGCATGTTTTTTTTAATTTATCTTTTACACCATCTGCTTTTTGGTTTGTTTTATGACTAACTAGTTTAGTGGACTTTTTTTATTTATTTATCCCAGACTTAAGAAATTACTTTAGTCTAACTGAAGTACAACCTAAAACATAGTTAACAATAAGACAATATAGACTTTGTCTGTATGTATTTTTTATACTTTAATTATTATTATTTGAAATATGAACCAACAAACAATACTTCAGTTAACCTGGAGTACCAGCATTTAATACAACATACAAAAGAATAAATTAAAAGCGCAGAAGTAGCAATTACATTGTTAATAAATATAAACATTTGTCGACATTTTTAAAGAGTTATTACACTTCATTGCAAAAAGCAACATTATAGAAAAGCTATTGTCAATATGACTTAAATAATATGGTCTTACTTCTTCTAGGAAGATAAACACATCGGGAACTTTTCTAGGGCTGTGCAAAAAACAGCCAAGTACAAAAAAAATTTTTAAAAAATAATTTCAAATGATTTAGTGTGGTAGCACAGCAGAAACAGTTTGGTTTTTTTTTTTTTTTTTTTTTTTTTTTTAAAAGTAGTAACAAATAAATATTTGTGCATGCAGATATTTATATATCCATATATATTATGCTCCAGACTTGTTTCCACACTATTCAAATAGGGGTCCCGTTGGCTTATCAAGTGTGTCCTTATCCCCATTCATTCAGCGTTTATGTCTCTGAGATGCTACATAATCTTCAATGTAGTTGAACAACATGTCCAGCTCTCCCATGGCTTTGTACAGGCCTTTTCCTCCCATCTAAACACAAAGCACACATTAAGCAATCACCTCCTTTTGACATGCATATCTATCATGATCATGGACATTTCATGCATGATGTTTGAACTCTTACTTGATGGTAGGAGTTCTTGACGCTGGAGATTTCAAAAGGTTTCCGGCATGTGAAGTAACTCCTCTGTAACACAAGAATTTCTGTGTTAAACGGATGTTATGAGCAATTTATTCATTCACATCTAAGATACAGCCTTTGATATTGTACCAAAGTCTAAACAGTCGTTTAGTACAGGCTTCTAATAGCTTAATTATGAATCATTTAGTAACTAACAGCCTTTGACACCCCACCAAGAGTCACAGGAAGGACAGAATTTAGTACTTTGTTGATAGTTAACTGAATTTTTGACAGGATAATTATTAGTTATGAACATTTTAATACATTAATTACGAATTCCGATAGATTAATTATGAATTGTAGGGTAAATTGACATTACATAAGTAGCTACTGTATGAGAGTGGAAGCTTAATTATAAATTGTGCTAGGTCCATTATAAATGATTCTTAATAGCGTCACTGTAAATTTTGATAGATTAAATATGAACGCTAGGGTAAGTTACAATAATAATAATAATAATAGTACTATATGAATTTGCTCATTAACTTAATAGCTTAATTATTCGTTTTTATGGTAAAGATCATTTTAACACCTGCTGTATTTGATAGCTTAATAATGAATAACTAGCCAAGTGAAAGTCGTTACAGCGCATGCGCATTCCCAGTACGATTTAAAAAAAACAAACCAAAAAAATCGCTCTGTTCTTAGTCACGTGTATGAGGATTTTCTGTACATGCTGGATATGACTTCTACACCGAATGTGTTGGTATACAAGTCAGTTAGAGAGTCTTTCACAGTCCTTTATGCTGCTAAACAGTTACTCATCACCCTACACTATTTCCACACAGTCGTTAGTGCGGCTGTCGAGGAACCGTTCTAATGACCAACTGCCCAATATCTTACCCAGTGATTCACTGGCATGGTTCACAGGGGGAATAAACGTATTTGTGCAACCTATAGCTGGCTACGTCGGAAGACGTGCTCAAATGAACGCAATTTGTTTTATTTTGCGCGCGCGCTCACAGCTGCGCCTGCTTATGACTCATTTGAGTCACTTAACGCAACAACAACAACAAAAAGGTAAACAGATGAAACAAACAGTAGAGCTACTTACACATTTGACCAGCTCCCTCTTGAGCTCTTGAAATAAGCTTCCGATGGTGTCGATGGGCGTTCTGAAATTCTTTCCGTTCATGTGCCCGCTGATGGCATTGGGCAACACTGTCTCCAAGTAGAAATGCAGAATGTCGTTCATGACACTGCATCCGTAAGGGGTCTGCAAGTGAAACAAAACTTATTAGTTAGTTTCCGTTTTCAGGGGTGTGTGTGTGTGTTTCCAGATGTTGAGGGTGAACAAGCTTAACGATTTCAAGTAGCACGTTTGGCTGCACTTGTGCGCGCCCGAGTTTCGATATGATGCTTGTAGTATTTTTACGCATTGGATAAAATCACTTTATTAATCACCCTTGGTAATATTACAACACTGGTAGTATTTAGGGAGTAGAGCCAATGGATAGATGTCTGATACTCACTTTGAAGTGGTCAAGAACTGTCCTGTTGAATAATGAGGTGTCCAGGTCATCCTTGCCTTCCTAAACAGACAGTAGAAAAAAACTGTTCAGATCTTCATTCAAACAATACTGTAATAATCTGGAGTCACCTGAGTGAAATACTCTTAAGAAATCCTCAGTAAGCGCTCAATGACTGACACTAATGGACACTATCTAAGATGAGGTTCTTACTCCCCCAGCACCCCCCCACCCCCCACCCCCCACTACTCATCCAATATTTCAGTATTATTGTAAAAATCATTTCGCCAATCTGAAGGACTTTACTTTTTTTTTTGTCACTAGGTGAAACCTGTTAAGAGGAAAGCAACTGAAAGCTACTCACATAGTAGTCTCGGATCACGGCGTATGAAGAACGAAGTGCTTTCAATCTGACTGGAAATCCCTCAACGAAGGAGCAGCAGCTGTCTTTGCAGATGATCTTTGTGCACTGAGCGGCCCTAAGCAGCAGAACAGTCAGCAAAGAAAGCAGGAGGAACCTAAGCAGGAGCATTCTCGAAGATCTCGTCACACCGGTATTAACCCTTTCGTAAGCCTGCAGCTGAATCCTCAGGGGGAGGAGAAGTGCAGAAAAGCTCAGAGGTGCCTTTTTTATAGCCCAAAAATTCCTTCCCATTTGGAGGTGTGAGCATTTACTGGAAAATTGATTACTTATCTCTTTTTTTTCTTCTTTTTTGGCTCGTCATCATTCATTGATGAGGCATATTTTACATTTTTTGTATTGCATCATTGGAAATATTTTCATGAATGAATTGCAAACTCATCTTGTTCTTTATAAACCTACAGAGAGTTTTCTAGATGTATGCCATTTTAATTTATATTTAGATATTCCTTTATTTTCTAGATGCTACTTTCATTTATTATTTTTTAAAAAGGCTGTCCTGCTTAATTACTGGTGTTACATTAGATTTATTAATCCTAATGGCAGAATGGACAACTATTCATAGTATGTAGCAGGTTATTCATTTTTACAATGAATAATTAATTTTATAAATGAACAGTCTTGTTCATTCCGGTGATCACCCTTTGCGACAGGTGTAGATAATAAGGAGGTATTTAAACCCGAGTCACAATAGGGCATTTATGTTTGAATAATTCCTCGATTATGAATACCACCATTAAATGAGCGATCTCATGTTTTATAATTAACCACAACTTTATGCATTGAAAAGCATCAGGTTATCTAATACACCACTTGGCTTGGATTTGGATAGACACTAGGGTTTATTTAGTTAACAGTCTTATATTCCAGTTATGTAGCTTATATGGTGTATGGGATGATAGCTAAGCAAATTCATAAAGAGTTCTATTATTAGATTCTGAATTATTATTAGACTTGGTGCCATTTTTTTTCATTGGTGTGCCTTTTAAACATCTGTTTATTTCCCACATCTGCCCTATATGATTGATTCTCTTAAATGCAGACAGTTTACAGAAAAGAGGTTTAGGGTGGAGTTCATCTAGGTAAACAGAATGAGTGTGAATGACTTGCAGTTCCATGATCTTAGTGATAAATCAGCCGCTGTTCAGGTTAACCCCTAAATCTAGCATCTGAGATGTAATGTGGTGAACCCAGCCCATGATGTAAACACCTCTTCCCGCTGTCTCAAATGTGCTGAGGTGAGCAATCGTCTTTACAACGAAGGCTTTGGTTTTGATTACTGTAATCCACTACTGATTGTAAGACAGCTCACGTGTGTGTGAGTATGAGAACTCAGACTTCCTGATGCTTTTTAATTTTGGACTCTTCAGTTTATTTCCCTTAAAGATTCTATGTATTACCCTACAACTGGTTATAAATAGAAGGTTTAGAACCATTAACCACCCAAAGAACCTTTGAGGAACCATTTTCCAAAGTTGTTGAGTATCCATCATTTTGGTGTTTTAAAATCATCACATTTAAAAAGATCACTTTTATTATTTGTTATAGGCCTTTGTCATCTTTTAGCTCTCTCTCTCTTATGTGGTGTGCCACTTGGTGGGGCAAAAGTGCCCATGATGCGTGTTCCTGCATCTTTGAAAGCCAAGCAGGGACTCTGGAGCTGTGCCATGATTCATATAATAAGGTAACTTTAAAAATACACATTCTGCTCTGTCATAAGCTGTGTATGCCACATGCACCTTTGTCAGTCTCTTAAGTAGTGGATTTTAGAGGATTTGGAATAGGTAGTTTATCAGTAATTCTTTCCATCACTGATAAAATTCAACCTCAGATTCAACCTTTTGTTTTGATCAGGTTGTGTTTCTCAAGTGTCAACACCACAAAGATTTCAAACACTTTACAAGAATCTAATCATTCATAATATTACCTGCAGTAATAACTTATGAGTCAGACTCTTTGCACTCCTGATCAAATCTGAGACTTGAAAGAATGCTGCAAGGTGGTTGCGATATGAAAATGAACTTGCTTGGTGCTAAAGGTGGTATTAGGGGCAGCAGGATGGTGACAGATACTCATTTTTAACGCATAGGCATTAATCACAGAATAATTTTGACGAACTTTGTGGTTTTATACTTCTTTTTTAGTGTGTGTCATGGGAATGTGTATTAATAGGGTATGAACCAGATTTATTAGCACCGACATTGATAAGGATCTTAAACAATGTCAGAGCATGATGAATATCTATGAACTGCATCAGCAAATGTATGCGTCAACTGGCGTCATCTTTTTTTTTTTCCTTTTCTTTTTTTTTTTTGCGTAGCAAATGAAAATGCGTGTGCTCGCATTTTCACCGAGCAAATCTTTGTTTTACATAGAATTGTACTCAATTGACTATTTTACCTAAAGATTGACCATAAGAAATTTGATTTGAGCACGTTCACGTTTGGTTAGCACGTTCGCCTCACACCTCCAGGGTCTGGGGTTCGATTCCCACCGTGGCCCTGTGTGTGCGGAGTTTGCATGTTCTCCCCGTGCTGTGGGGGTTTCCTCCGGGTACTCCGGTTTCCTCCCCCAGTCCAAAGACATGCATGGTAGGCTGATTGGCGTGTCTAAAGTGTCCGTAGTGTATGAATGGGTGTGTGAGTGTGTATGTGATTGTGCCCTGTGATGGACTGGCACCCTGTCCAGGGTGTACCCCGCCTTGTGCCCCATGCTCCCTGGGATTGGCTCCAGGTTCCCCCGTGACCCTGAAGAAGGAATAAGCGGTAGAAGATGGATGGAAGGATGTCACTGATTTTCCTTTACATCAGAAATTAAGATCACAAAGTGTGCAGTCCGTACCAGGTGTCCTAAAGTCTCCATATATAGGGGAAATTAGCACTTTGTTTTGTTTTGTTTATTTTTTTTAAGCAAAATGTCTTCCTAAATTTTTCTTACTTGTATTATATAATATATAAATATATATATTTTCCAGATAGCCTTTAAGAATGCCTTTGACAAAAGAAGGACGTATTGAAAACGTCCCTATGGCTGGATCAGGAAGCTGTCACTAGGTTGCGATGGACATGCGATTCCATGCATAACACCAGATGTGTTAATGCGAGTTCATGATGAGTGGAAGTGATGACTCTGTGTGTGTTTACAAAGAAATGGCAATCAACTAGAGGATATTTTGTATTTAAATAGAGGGATTTTTCGGTTTGTTTGTTTGTTTTTTTAAATGCCAAATGTCCTTTGAGGCATCCATGAATGCGATTAAAGTGTTTTTTGCCGGTCTGTATCAATATGTTGCTGGCTTCGGGAAATGACTGTCACTTTCTCTCCAAGGTCACTCATAATGCATATAATTATTCATGTAAATATTTGTTCATGGTGTGTAGCAGGTTTGATTAAATAATATGGGTTTTTTTATGTAATATGTAAAGAATGAGATGGCAGCCAGTAGCTTCTCAGAAGCCGATTGAATTACAGAGAATTTCAATGTAAGCATAAAACTAATTATTTGAATAAGTTTACAAGCTTACAGTAACCCATCTAATTATCTCTGATTTATTTATCTGTAATCACTCTCAGCTTGTCTCTCGAATTGCTCTTTGCACTTTCACTTATTCTTGCCCACCACAGGTTTTGCATAAATCGATTATTACTGGCTCAGGTCCTTGAGTGAAGTCCCAAATTTCCAGTCGAGGGGAGCCTAGTTTCTGTTAAGCAACAGTAAGTTTCGTCTGACATGACCAATTTAGATCAGATGTATCCAACTTGTTTGTTTCAGCTGCTGATTAACTCAGTATCCCATGTTTAGCTTTGTAATGTTGGAAAATCATGCCCTTTTGTGTCAGCGTTTCTCAGATAATTTAGAATCACCAACCTGTGGTTGCCAAAATTGGCTGTTGAATATGTTGCAATACACCATTTCAGGTTATTTTGAAGACTTTCATAAGTTCAGCCTTGAGTCAGGTGCATCATCATCAGAAATTTAAAAAAGCGTCCGTTAAGCTGTGATGGGAAAGTGTGAAAAGTTAAACTCATGTAAAGACTGCTAGGCAAAGGCCGTTTCTTGCACAGTAGTGAACATAAGGTATTGAGAATATTACAGCACAGCAAGTTAATGATTCATCATAATGAGAAATAATGTAGAAGAGGTCCTACAGGTTACATGGTATGAAAAAATAACAAATATATTTCTTGATATGACTTACTTCTGCCGACCATCATCATTCATTCATTCATCTTCAGCAACCGCTTTATCTTGACAAGGGGCACGGTGTATCTTGAGCCTACCCTGGGAACACTGGGGGGGAGCAGAGAATGTACCCTGGAAGAGGTATCAGTCCACCACATGACAACACGCACTCACTTCTTCACACTTATTTGTCAACTATTAGTCATGACGTTCTTCCTATTTACCAGACTCTTACTAATCAATTCTACATAGCAAAGTCTTTATTTTATTAGCTAACTTTAATTTACCTGACAATTGCTATTGAGTTGCTGAACATTAATTGATGGCCACTTAAGTAAAAGCATTTGCCAGTGACCAGTAGGTTAGAATTCCAAGAGCACTAGTTTTTCTTGAGCTGTTGGCCATTTTGGATTAACTGTAGAATGAGTGAATGAAATTACAGGTGCCATGTTACAAAGAGGAACTCCCAGGTATTTCTGTAGGTCTCAGATGATGAAGTATTAATTGCTTCAGCTAAGGCCTTTAAAGGAAATAATCTTTTTAAACAGTAACAGATACCACATCGCTCTCTGTGGTGTCTTTTAGTTTCACAAGTCTTTTTCTATCTCCGTTTCTTCACCAACACTTGACTGGTGTTAAAGCCTCCGTCGCCAGTGACGCAGATGAGAGCGTTCACTAACGGATGTCTCAGCTTACATACAAAACAGCGCTGAAGCACATGACTCGGACAAAAAAAGAAAGAGAAAAGGGGGGGGGAACATACGTTTTGCAGCATGCAAACATGCATATATGTTTCTGTGATGTTTTTGCATGAATCTTGGTTTCCTGTCTGTGGAAGATGGTGCACGGCGGTTTGCTAGCATGATTGTCGTCATGATGCGGTGCGCCTCAAAAGCATGTTTTGTGCCATCCTAGTGTGTGCAGAAGTCATGGGTTTAAACTTCCAGTGACCAATTAAAGCTCGTCTCCGCCTGCAACTGTGGGATTCACACCAGACACTGTTGAACACGAGAACGATTCGATGTGGTTTGAAGGACTGATTTATGTGTCAAACACCTCTGAAACCTCTTGCAGGACTCCCTGTAGCCTGTGACTGCTGCATGTTTCAAAACAAGGAGTTGGGGAAGTTCGAGTGTGCGAGGCCACTAAAGGTTCAAGCTATATGTGGCAACATGGAGATGGACACTTGGGTTTAATGCACTCTAATACACTCAGTAGTGACCCTACTGTACAATTTAGTTGAAGAGTACAGTAGCCATTACTACCCCCATTTCCTTTAGTTATGAACTCATGAAAGAATTTTTTTTTTTGACCAATAGTTCTCGCTTCAAAAATATTCAGACCAAAAAACTGGACATAAGCTCTTTATTCTCATCACCACAATGACAAAGTTTGTTATTTTGCTGTATGTGTAGTTATATAACATTATAGAACTATTTCTGCTATAAAACCAATGCAATTAACACTGAATAGAATTATCATCGCACATATTTTAGCCAAAAACAAAACTTATCTTTCAGTTTCTGCTCTTGATTCAAACTTGATGATTGTGTTAACCACACATAATTTGAAATGTAGCTGACTCCATGACAACGCATCAGGTTTCCATTTGCCAAATGCAAATTCACTTGCGAGTGAATCATAAAATCCTTGCAAGGCCAGCAAGGTTCATAAATTTTTTTTTTTCTTTGCTGCATTTATCACTTGCGATTATTTTGTGCCTACTTCATCGGAATATCTGTTTGAATGTGTGAAATGTGAAAGAATGACTTTTAAGGCTTTTCTTTTAAATTTCTTTATCAGTGACTCAGACTGTCATATACTGTCTATTAATCAGGACTCTACTTTCACTTAGGCAGTTCTTATGAAACAAGTTTTTTTTTTCCTGTTAAAGTTGAAAAACTCTAGGGTGACTGATAATAGGTATAAAATGCAGTGTGATCATATTAGTTAATTAACTAATTGTAATATTTTGTGATGGTTAGACCTTAAAAAAGTTCCTTAGCAACTTAAAAAAAAAGAAAAAAACGTCTTTTAGCTTTTAGTGGTTATGTCCTTATCCTGAGTATAAGAAAGTAAAATAAAAGTGTTCGCCCTGGGTAGGAGGGATGGCATTACTCTTGCAATTGTCAATCAAAGGTGACAGATTCTGCGGTCTGGATTGAGGTTGGAATTTCATTCCTCTACTGAGGGACAGATAGTGTGAAGGTTCTGGAAAGGGACCTTGAGCCACGCTGAGTAGGTACTACTAAGCATCGGTCTTTAACCGAGCGCAGATTGCGTGAGGGAACGTAAGCCTTCAGGAGAGAGTTGAGGTAGGAGGGTGCTGATCCAGACAAGGTCTTGTACGTGAGCATCAAGGTCTTGAATATGATGCGGGTGGCTACAGGAAGCCAGTGGAGGGAGATGAAGAGGGGTGTGACATGGGTTCTTTTGGGCTTGTTGAAGACGAGGCGTGCTGCTGCATTCTGAATCATCTGAAGGGGTTTGATGGAGCTGGCTGGGAAGACCGAGAGTAGTGCGTTGCAGACAAAGACAGTCTAGACAATTGTGTGTTTTATGCCACCCTGTCATTGATTATTTTCCTATAACAGTAAGCCCCATGCATTTTATCCCCAAATAAAAAAGACCATCAGCGTCTCATTCATTGCTATGCAGTGAACAGTGAGTGAGTGTTGAAATGTCCATTTCATAAGTCAAATTAATGTAGGTCTGGTTCTATGCAAACAAACAGACAAAAGGTTTTGAGTATAGAGAGCCCTGATCTCTGTTGTTTTTAATGAGCTGCTGATATAGTTGTTCATGTGGCTGTCTTTCAAAGAACGTTTAGTACTTTCACTTCAGGAAATGGTTTTGAAAGTGGAAAAAAAAAAACACCCATTTCATGCTGCATTTTCACAACTTCAACAAAATAGGACCAGTGCACATCATACCCAAGGCAATGAGCATGCATCGTTCAAAGAATGGTTTTACTGACCATGTCATCAGAGATTGCAAAGCTTTCAAAGCTATCCTGTGTAATACCTTGTTCTGCGAATATCACCATCTAAAAATGTCATTTATTCTGGCAAATTACTGTAATTGCAGGTTGTTGGTATTATTTGCATATTATCAGCGATTCAGTGA
This sequence comes from Ictalurus punctatus, assembly GCF_001660625.3. Taxonomy (NCBI): domain Eukaryota; kingdom Metazoa; phylum Chordata; class Actinopteri; order Siluriformes; family Ictaluridae; genus Ictalurus; species Ictalurus punctatus. Next base: position 14,305,020 of record NC_030436.2, read on the forward strand.
CTGAATAGAAAGAGTTTAAGAAAAACATTTGTGCAACAGAACTAAAATAGCCTGATCTTAGATATAGTTATCCATTTCAAATGTATACTTACCTACCACATTAATAGGAACAGCTGCAGACCTGCTCATTCATGCAATTATCCAATCAGCCAGTCATGTGGCAGTGGTGCAATGCATACATTCATGCAGACACAGGTCAAGAGCTTCAGTTAATATTAACATCAAACATCATTATTGGGGACAAATGTGATCTTGTGACTTTAACTATGGCATGGTGGTTAGTGCCAGGGGGGTATTTTAGAAACTGCTGATCTCTTGTGATTTCAGCACATTGTGCAGAATGGTGTGAAAACGTAGTTTCTATACTTCACACAGAATAGTGTGGAAAAAAAAAAAACATCCAGAGAGCGGCAGTTCTGTGGGTGGAACTGTGCGCAGGCTCATTAAAACTCTAGTTGAACACTGGAAAAAGACTAGGTGACATTTTTTTCACAATCTTCAACCGTCCAATTTAGGTGAGCCTGTGCCAAATATAGCCTCAGATTACTGTTTTTTGAAGACAGAGGTAGAACCTTATGCAGTCTTCTGCTGTTGTAGCCTATATGCCTCAAGGGTTGCCATGTGTGTTCTGAGATGCATGTCTGTTCAAAATGACACTTATTTGAGATACCATAGACGTTCAGCTTAAACCAATCTGGCTAAAGGTGGCCCAACAAGGCATTTCCACCTGCCGAGCTGCTGTTCAATGGATTTTTGTTTGTTGCACCATTCTGTGGAAACGCTAGAGACTGTTTTGTGAAATTCCCAGGAGATCACCAGTTTCTAATCTACTCAAACCAGCCCATCTAGCACCAACAAATATGCCACCGTTAGGTCAGTAAATTCTGCATACTGATGTTTGGTGAACATTACCCAAATCTCTTGATTTGTATCTGCACAAGTTTATGCATTGTGCTGCTGCCACATTATTGGCTGATCAGATGATTGCACGAATGACCAAGTCTACAGGTTTTTATTTCCTTGGTAACATTTTTTACTAGTTTTGTTTTGTTTTAAATCACCCTTCTTAATGTATTTACATGCCCGGAGACCTTTTTTTTGACCTTTGGTAAACCTCTTGCCATCTTTAGCCACCAGAGGACAGTAGAGTCTCACAGAGTCTTAGTCTCAATTGGTCCCTCTGGCTGTGCTTCCTTTTCTTTCTCTCACTCTTAGAAAGGGCTCTTGAAGCAGGATCTCTAGATTTAAAGTAATTACTGTATACCTGTTTAGTGCAGTAAGCTTACCTGTACACCAGGAAACACCATACACAAGGACTGACGATGATAAACATTTATTTTCGTTTAAGTTACAGTTGAATTTAAACATGATTCAGACAAAATGACCTCAAAGGTCTACATTCCATCACAACTCTTTCGAGTCATGCGTACAGATGAACATAAATTAAAAGGCCACAGGCATTATTGTAGTCAGAAATAACGCTGTCACAACAACAGCATAAAGCAACCATTAAATATTTAACAAGTGTACTATTAAGACATAGTTTATACATCCTCAGTAGACGCCTTTAAAGCATCCTACTGTTAACATCAAACAAGTTCCAGCTATGTGGTCAACAATATGTGGTAACAAAAAACGCTACCCAGTTAACCCCAAGCTGCCAATCACACTTCACCAAAAATGAAAATCCTATAAATGCTATAAATATGATACTTATGAGATTAAATGAAAGTTTCATGCCACTCCTATACATGAATCAGCACTGCATAATGACTTAGATGCCATGGTGATCCTATTTTGAATCATGGTGGTGCTTGTGGTCTTTCGTATGGAAGCTCTCCAGCCACTCCAGAAGAGAGTCCAGCTCTCCTATGGCCTTTACTGATGCAGCCCCAACTTCCAGCTGTGTGAAAACATGAGGAGAGTGAGAAAACATCGCCAGTACTGGCAAGGTATCTAGGATGATATCTCTTAAGAACCTTAACAATTTCCCTAGGAAATTAAGGACCCATAAGGAATCATTAATTCTAAGAATATTCAATAAGGTGTCAAAAACAGGACATTGATCTACACCCAGCATTTAAAAGTTTTAATTTATAGTCACAGGGTTGTATACCTTGTCATAGGTTTCCTGAATGGCGTCAAATTTCAGGTTGGTTTCCTGGCTGCACTGGCAGAGCATCTGAGCGTGCTATTAGGAAGTAAGAGATCATTATTAGCAAGTAGAGAAATCAACTGTATCACATCTGACGTATTGACCTTATCTAAAGCGCTACAAAGCATTACCAAGTGTTAACACTGGAGACTCCTTCCAAAAATGCTAAATAAACAAAAAAGTCTCCTCACAGAAAAATTCACCACCTCAAAAACTTGTTTACATGGTCCCCGTGTAGGGTGTTACTATAGAAATGATAACGTTTTTAAACACGCACATTAATATAAACTTGCGATTTGAATTACAGCCAGAACTACTCTCAAAGCTGCTGTTATAGAGAATGACCTTATTATCAGAATCGAGAATTCACCACGTCTGTGGTATAAAACCTATATACTAAGGTGGTCTGTTTGTACTTGTATTTAAATCAAATGAATTATTAAGTGACTCTACATACACATGCTCGCAAGTCCTTGGTCATGCTGAGAAAAGAGTTGGCTAGAACGCTGGTGGTTCTCTGGTGTAGCGACTGGCTGCTCGTGTAGCCGCTGAAGACCTTCTCGATGTAGAAGCGTAGAAGTTGCCTAAGAAAGCAGCAGCTGTCTGTAGCCTGGAAAAGAGACCAAGTCAGTTTCTCAGCTCCATTCTGCCACTTAGATTTGATAATTACATAATGATGATTATTTAACAGTTGGTTGTGTACTAATGACTGGACGGTTTTATGTTTTAAACCTAGAATTGAGTGAAAATAAGTGTAGCAAGGCTCACCTGCAAGCTCTTCATCATGTCCCCCCTCAGCAACCTCACACCCTTGTGGTTGTCTCGTGTGATCTGTGGATCACATCAATAGATTGTACTCGGTGAATTACAAATACACATATGGCTGCAAACATCAGAATGAGAAGTAAATGCTTTAACAGTTTTTATTTTAATGTTTGAGAGGATCATGTTGTGACGCACGACTCTTGCATTGAAGTTTCAAGCCTTAGCTATACTGTCAGATAAAACGTATTGCACAGATATCCCGAATGTACAAACTATGTAAGTAAACCCTCAATAATTTTGAGGTGCTAAGTAATTATGCAGCTCTGTATTTTATATATAGTATATTGTTTGTGAATATTGTGAATGGGTCTTCTCTCTATGCTAGATAATAGACTAATGAAGCTTAATTAGATTCAGAACTGCCGTAATTATACGACCTAAGGTGGGTTATGTAACATTTTTGCTCTAACAACATGAATATCATGCCCTGGTTTGCCATTAATGACTGACTGACCGACCTAATTATTCTAGTGAATCTCTCTTTTGCTTGGTTCTTGTAAGAGCTTTCGTATTCACATCTTGTTATATTACACAGTCAGGATTACAAGTCAGGCCATGTTGCTCCTGGTAAAAAAAAAAAAAGCCTCTTAAGACAGTGACATTGCTCACCATATTGTGGCGGATCTGCTCGAAGTGATGCCTGAGCTCGTGAGTGTGAACCGTCAGCGCACAGGAACCCAGATGGAGCCTGCGTCCCATGGCTGAGCCCCAAATGCTGGCCAGCAAGGCGCAAATAGCCAGGATGCACGTTAGGGAAGTTTTCATCTTTAGATTTGATAGTGTGACCTGGAAAATGGTACAGGTGTTCAATTGAATGAATTCAGTGTAAATAGAATTATTAATCTCATTAATATACCATACACAAACAAAATACAAAAAGTGCGTTATTAATATGTGGAACATTATCATCAAAATGCAAAAGTTATAAACTCTCGAAAAATCTCAAAGATAATAGTTATAAAAGAAGTGCATGATTTGTTCTTACCTTGAAGTGTCTGATGAGTGTTTCTCCTTAGGATGGATGTGTCTGTGTGTTTGTGTGTCTCCATGCTGGCTCTTTTATATTAGGATGGAAGGGGAATTTCATCAGGTGTTTCACCTTTCTCTAATTCAGCTTTGCTTACTGTAAGAGGAAGTGAAAGACAATGACAATCCCATTGTCAGCCTACTGATGCATAATACACTTTAGTAAATTCTTTAAATATTTAAAATTGATCATAGTATATATATATATATATATATATATATATATATATATATATATATATATATAGTACATATATATATATAATTTTAGAATTTTTTGCTGCATGTAAAATGTAAAGTAACTGTTAAGTATGAAACATAAATATAAGGAAAGAAATATACCTTACAGTTGATGCACAGTTACTACTTAAATACATATTAAGTAAATATTTTGTCATGACTGTACACATTCATTCCATATTTCTGCTTGTCAAAGCGCTTAAATATAAGCGTGGAGTTCTTTTTCCCCTCCAAACCGGTTTCCTCACCTGTTTGTCAGTCTTTCTCCTAATGCAAACACACAACTTGTGCAAAGCACTTTTATTTCCTGCTTATAATGATTTCCTCTTACATAATTCGTACAAAACGGAAACAGTACCAATTAATGTTATTAGACTTGTGCATATTTTGTACGTCTGTTCCTCATCGTCCAGGCGCGATATTTTCATCACTGCTAGTATAATTGTATCACTAACACCATTTCCAATATAAATTAATATTAAAATATATCCATCCATCCATCTTCAACCGCTTACTCCTTTTCAGGGTCGCGGGGGAACCTGGAGCCTATCCCAGGAAGCATCGGGCGGGGTACACCCTGGAAAGGGTGCCAATCTTTCGCAGGGCACACAATCACACACACATTCACACACCCATTCATACACTACGGACACTTTAGACATGCCAATCAGCCTACCATGCAACCTCCCTCCTACTGGCGGAGGAAACCGGAGTACCCGGAGGAAACCCCCACAGCACGGGGAGAACATGCAAACTCCGCACACACAGAGCCGCGGGAATCGGACCCCGACCCTGGCGAACGTGCTAACCACTAAGCCACCACTATGTCCTCTTAAAATATTTCCTCACACTGTAAAGTCTAATATATGGACATATGTTTCCTTCTTATTCTAAATTGCTTGCTGTGAAAGTCCGTACCGATTTTAGATCAGAGGTTTCCTTTCTGACTTGAAGTGACGTAAGCATCATGACACTGATTAACTTTCCTCATCAAACCTGTCTGCTTCATGCTCGTAATGAGGTGTGGTAAGTACTTGGCAGGAAGTACTCTTACTATGACAGTGGTGAGGTGTTACAGATTTACATGTGTTCATATTTCCATTTGAATTTATAATGTATAGTTTAAAATGTTAAAAGATTTTATGTACTTGACGTGTGAATGATTTTTGGGTATAACTATAATGCACAGTATGTATGGACTATGACGTATATAATACAAATAGCACATTAAACTACTAAGGGCAAATTAAATGTTCAAAATCTGGTCGCATATCAAGTGTAGTTATGGACAAATGAGCAGTTTTAGTGAGAATTCTCAATTTAGGTCTAATTTGGTCTGAGCAACACACCTATAACCCAATTCCATTTGCATGGATGCATTTGGCACATTTTTCTTCAAAGTGACTTGATTTTGCATTGCTAAATGTGTCTCAGTGCAACCAAATGCCCTATTTTTAGGGTTTCCTCATTTTAAAAAAATCCTGTCCAGAAGCAGATTGTTAGTTTAAACACTACTAATAAAGAAATATATATTATTTCTATGTAGCAAGATGTAGTGGGAGTCACATTGATTCAAGCTTTAAAGTTCTCTTTTGATTTTGATCCCACATGACTTTTCTCTGCCTCGGTGCACTGCAAAGTGCTACTGTCCATCTTTATAATTACCACAGATGTTAAAAGTTGAAAATGTAAGTTTTGGGGGGTTAATACGTACATACTACCATCTGAATATAACATTTGTGTTGATTGCAGAATTTCCCCTTCCTAATCTGGCTCTAAGCATGTTTAGAAATCTTTGTAAACTACAGTACAGGAACTTGGATCAGGCCAATAGTGTGACATCATGTCCTATGCACTCTAAATACACACACACACACACACACACACACACACACACACACACACACACACACACACACACACACACACACACACACACAAACACACACGTACACAGACACAATCTGGGCAATAACTGTATGCACTTTAGCATGTGTTTGTAACGATTTCTCATTGTTTTGGACGTGCTAGCCACAAGATGGCAATGGTAAACATCTGTATACAGGCTCTGTATGGCCTGTGTACAAAAAAGTTTCTCCAGAAAGATACCGATTTGTCTTATTTATGAAATCACCTTGTATAGACATTACAATATTTCTCTTTTCATTAATATTAACACTTCTGCAGTTGCAATCAAAATCATTCATTTGAATTTGGGGAAACCACTTAAAGCATTCGTTGTGTTGAACTACTTCAATTGCTTTTGTTTGATTTGTTCATTGCAAACAGTTTAAAGTCTGTAAATTTTGACAATATAACTGATTTGCACTGGGGGTTGAATGATTTTGATTGTAACTGTATATGTTAAGAAATTAGAAGGAGTATATCATTAATCAATCATTAATTAATCTATAATTACATACAAGGTTTATACGCTTTTAAAAAGGAACGTGATCTAAAGTATCAAAATTAACACGGAGTGTCAGTAAAAAGTACAGACTCCTTGACAAGTTTTGTGCAGGTTATGTCTAGGACAGCTAGGTCCTCTTGGGTCCTTTATGTATTCAGGGATTCCCCCATTTTTGCCTCCCCCCGCCCCGCCCTGCCCCGCCCCACCCACCATTCCATTTATAGAAGCACAGAATGAACGTACGCGAGTAATTGTTGAGGGAGTACCCCATTGTTAAAAACATGTTTTATTTATGCTCAGAAGATGCACGAAGGCAAATGAAAACATGAAATTATTATTATTATTTGTTTACATTACCTTAAAAACACAGGCACATTAAGCACGGTTTAAACTACATGGTAGTCACGTTGTTCCCATTTCCATTTCTTCATCTTTTAAAGTGACTATATTCATTTTATTAGTCCTCATACACTCACCTGAGACTGTAACAGGAGAACCTGTACCCCTGCTCATTCACGTAATTGTCCAATCAGCCAATCATGTGGAGAATGGCCTAAATGGGTTGAGATGACAGCAAGTCTACAGTAACTCTCATAAACATTCTTTACAACTATTATAAGCAGAAAAGCATCTCGGAATGCATAACATGCCAAACCTTGAGGCAGTTAGGCTACAGAACAGCAATCAGGTTCCACTCCTGTCAGTCGAGACCAGGAAAACACTTCGACTGGTCTTTTTATGTGTGCTAGTAGCCTTACTTACCTGTTCTTGACTGACAAGAGTGGCATCTGATGTGGTGCTCTGCTATTGTAGCCCTCCCACCTCAAGGTGAAAGAGTGGTTATTTGAGTTACCATAGCCTTCCAGTTAGCTCTAAACACTCTTGGCCTCTTGACCATTCTTCTCTGACCATTTTTCTCTGACCTTTCTCATCAACAAGGCATTTCCAACCACAGAACTGCCACTCACTGAGTTTTTTTTTTCCTTCTTTTTGCACCATTCTGTGTAAACTCCAGAGATGTGAAATTCCCAGGAGCTCAGCATTTTCTGAAACCCTCAAACCAACTAAACGTGCCACCGTCAAAATCAGTGTGATCACATTTCCCTCATTCTGATGTTTGATGAACATTAGTATTGATGAACAGAATCTTTATCTGCATGACTTGCTGTCGAACTGTTTCCATGTGATTGACTTGATTGGATAATTGGTTGAATAACAGGTGTTAATAAGTGAGTGTATAGGCAGCATTTTCAATGCACTTTAACTATTTCAGTGCATTATTCATAACTACAATGTAGATTGAAAACTGCATGTCAGTTAATGTACCTTTATTTCATAGATATTAATTGTAGTTAATACTGTTGCATCACAAGAACATAACATCAAATGTGTATCTTTAACGCAGACATGCTCAAAGCGGTTGTTCCTATTTGAAGTTTAATAAATATGCTTTTTGAAGCTCAGGCAAACATTCCTGAAGCTATTAAGCAACTGTATATTGCTATTTCTTTGTGTTTCCCATACTGTAGTACTGTTAATTCAGTCAGTACTGTCAAGTGAACAGGAGCACTGTGCATAGAGATTCAGACGTCCTCTAAATCACTATTGAGTGGAGATGTCTAAAACACATGATGACGTCCAGTGGGATGGGTGGGGTCAAGTGGTTACCATCCAGCCGGAGGTACCTCAGCCTGGGCACGCTGTCTGGATCATGCACATCCTCAGTCAGGGTAAAAGGACAGATCGCTGTTCCATTGATACCTATGACAAGAATACAATGGTGTTTAATAGTAGTTTCATTGAAATTGTTCACACGAGTAGACAAAACAGAAACAACAGGATAATTGATGGTATTGCAAAAATCAAGAAAGTGCAAATGAAACTTACTCTCAATATTGTTGTTGTTAAGGTGTAGATGCTCCAGGTGGGTGTTGAACAGTGGAACGGTAGTCAGATTGTTGTGCGCCAAGTGCAAATCCATCAGTGTGCTAACATTGAATACCATTTTTGGGAGGCCCTTGTCAGTCAAGTGGTTGAAGTTAAGTCTGACAAAGGCCAGGTTCGTGAAGTCCTTAAAATAGTCCTGGGGAATGTCCTCAATGTTGTTCCTGTCCAAGAACAACTGGGCTATGCTGTTGGGTATATTTGCAGGCATCTTCCTCAGGATGTTGTGAGCCAGGTTAAGCTGTACCAGATTTTTAAGATCTTTAAAGATATTCTTGGCTAGGTTGCTGTCGCTGATCCTGTTATGATGCAAGTCCAGAAGAACAAGGTGTTCCATCTTGTTGAACGTTCCAGGAGCGATCTTTGAGATCTGATTGCGACTGAGTCGTAGTTGCTCCAAACCACTAGGCAGATTGCTTGGGACTTCCTTTAAAAAGTTCTTCTGCATATATAGATGCAGCAGGTTTGGAATCTTCTCAAACACTTGTTTCTCTATAGACCGAATCCGATTATTCCCCAGGTTTATCCACTTGAGCTCTGTGGCATTGTTAAAGGAATCTGCAGTCACTGAATCAATGTAGTTGTTCTGTAGGTAGAGATAGTGGGTGCGAGGCGGGATGACCGGGACTCTGCGGAGGTTGCGGTTCTCACAGTACAAGGCATTTGGGAAGGAAGCGGGGCACATGCATTCCCTTGGGCAGTCTGGGAATGAAGAAGGAGGACCAATGATAACAGGAGGAAAGTCAGTGGGCTCCATGGGTTCTGGTTCTTTCTTGGGAGGCCTCCTGGTGGTGGGAGGTTTTGGTCGAGGTCGAGGTCGGGGTCTGGTCTGCTGTCCCCAAACATCTACAGTAAGGAGAAGAAGAAGCAGAGAGCAGTATCCTAGCTCAGCCTTCATTGTCCTAAGTTAAAAGAGGGATGGAGAGATTGCACAGTATCAGCATTATGTTAAACATCCTTCCTAAACTGGAGATAAATAACTAACAATTTAATCTGTGATATTTGATAATATCTCAAAAGGTCAAGGAGGTTGCAGCTAAAGGGGACATATCATTACAAATATTCACCATACAAAACCAGGCCAATTTAATAATAACATTAGGGTTTGTTGTAGATTTTTTTTGGCACTCACTAGGCTATGGATATGTAATATAGACTACCATTTATTAGTCATGACAAACAAGTGTAAGTGTTCCCTTGATGCTGTTAAGACAGTTAAAGCATTGCAGACATGCATCACCACACTCTGACTTTTACACGGTCTTAAATAAACAACCCTGCACTAAAGTTTCCAGGTTACTCGCTCTCGTCTCTGGGTGCGTAGCTTCAAATAAAGACCCATTTGTGCAAGGAATAACCAGAAACAGAGAGAAGCTGACGCTCAATGAGAGAAACAGAGAATAACAAAGTCCCTGGAGATGCTGCAGGAAACCTGCAACCAGTCATCATAAAAGTGCTATGAAGTCTGCTTCTGCATTCACTGCACATCTGATACACAGACTGCTGAAGGGAGCACAACTTCAAAGGTTGATGCCTCCCGTGGGCAACATGTGGAAATGAATTACCCCTGTATCAGTGGACGTATGTATAATCATGCCAAAAGTGAGCCTTCCATCATCATTTACCTTTATTACACAAAAACTGTGTGTAACTGATATTGTTTCAGGTTCTTACATATCCCAATTAGTTAATAATAGCTCTCAGGCAGTAAATTTTCACTGATTAGTCATCAAGAACTGACTCGTTTATGTTTTTTCATAGGAGAGACATTTAGTAAAGCAAAACATGGATGCCATTTTCATCGCTCTGTATTAAACTATGCGTAAACTATGTACAATATACTTCTGTAGTTCAGCTTAAACACTGGATAGCCTCCAACTTGAGTATGTTCTCTGCACCATAACAGCTTGCAGTAAGGAGATATAACAATATCATTTGGTACATCATGCCATCTTCCATGCTGTCTATCATGCATGCCATTGTTAAACAAAATTCCATATGGAATGGTGTACAAAACATATGTCAAGTTTATACTTATTAATTTAATGTCCTGTGGATGTGGTTAAGCACATGACGGCTGTTTTCAGTTTTAAAGGACATTTGGCAAGGTATGCAAATGCATACACACAATATTATGAAATATTATTTTAAAAACTTACACTACAACATTTAACTTATATGTTGTAGTGTAATTAATAAAATAATATTTCACAAGTGAGTGGATTCAGGATAGAATGAGGCAGTGTATTGTGTGTTACAGTCCCAAAGTCATGTTGCTTGGGGAAAGATGGAAATTTTGACCCAACCACAAAAAATCAGACATCTCAGGTCTCAAATTTCAGTCTAACCTGAGCTCGGATTTGTCTTTTGTCTATTTATGAATTATTCTTAATTACATAGGAAAGCCATTAGATCAGCGTGATACAGCTTAGCACAGGCCCTGATCACAAACAGATGTTGGATTAAAGCCATTTGGCTGAGTGACAGCTGTCTAATCAATGACATCAGAATGTAGGGGAGGAGTCTGGGTAGCAAGGATTCCTGGGAAAATGTGGATTTGTTTATTAAGTCAGCTGCATGCTTTCTTTGGGTGGGTCCCAATGAAAAGTTAAAAGTTGGTGAAATACTGTGTGAATCTACAAATCAATTTCTCAATGCAGTCATAATTCTTCATAAACACAATGTAATAAAACAATGTAACTATGCAAACTCTACTAGTCTTGCATTAAACACCCTTGTGTTTTGTGAATTTTTGTAGCCTATCATCATGACTGGCAGCAAAATGATTTAGAAGCTGCGTAGGGTACTGATGTGTTCACTGAGACGGGTTTTTGCATGTATATGCAAATTAGCTTAAGTAAACCTGTATTTGACTATATGCAACAAAAAATATTTAGCTACTTTCAAAGGAGGGAAAATGTTTGTTTAGACACTTTCAATAAATCTGAATTCATGTCCAATTCTCACTCGTGTTTGTGCTTTTGCAATTGCCCTTACTTCAAAAGTCTACAATAATATTGTTGTCAGAAATTAGAGGCTTAAAGTAGATGACAGACTTAACAGATTTTCATCTACAGACTGCATTATTCAAAGTTCTTTACAGGCTTTCAAGTCCTCTCATGATCCAAATCACTGCCAGGAGAGTTTGTTCCGCTTAGGAATGTTACATAAGCCACAAATATCATCTGTACCACGATAGGAAAGTTTTTCATTCAACTGATTCTAGGTGAAATTATTTATACCATATGTGGCGATTCTGACATTCAAACAATGGAATGTGCACTCCTGCTCATCATTGTGATATTGAATGTTGGGCCCCTTATAGATATTTTTCCATAGATCAAAGAGCAACCCTTGGCAAGGAAAAGTTTGACAGGTGAAAATAAGATCTGTAGATGAGAAACAGCTTCAGCAGCTCCAGTTAAGTATGACAGCATTGCGTCTGAAATGAAATGAAAAATAGTTTCTGTTGGTCCCTTTCCTGACTTGCCCCAAAAAAGGATATGAACGCATTGAAAACTGTGATGCTATGAACAAAGAATGAATATGCCAAAGTTCCTTACAGTTTGAGAGTATCTATGCAGAAGATCTGTAAGCTGATCTATTTAAAAAAAACAACAACAAACAAACAAACAAAAAAAAACAAGAACTTTTAATTCCATTTTTGGAAGAGCTTGCTTCTGAAAAGTGCAGAAAGAGTTGGGTGTATGCACCCACCCCGTGCTAGGCATATTAGGACTTGTTTTCCTGAACCTCCATGAATGCATGAATAAATAGCATAGAACGTAACCCATAAACACAGCAATACATGCACTTATATTAATAAATAGGCATTAGATGAAGGAGTATTGGTGTCCATAAAAATTATATTAAAAATGCAAAATGGAAAATAACATGTAAGAGAGTACCAGTTTGAGGGTTTCTATAGAAACAGAGCAGCACTGTGTATCACATGCCAAGTGCCCACCTTTTCCCAGGCAGCATGTTTTCCTGATGTTTTACCCTCTACTATCAGTTTCTGAAGGAAACAGACTATATCTTACCAGTAGTTGGTACTGCCCTCTGAAGTCCTTTCTTTATCACTGAGGGCTTGCTTTTGACTTTCTTTTCTACCTCGATCTGCCACCACACTTTGCTCTCCTCCGTTAAGCTGCCTGCCTATTGGGTTGGCTATTCCTTGCTTTTCCCTCTGAAGGTCAGCTGTGCTGCCTCTCTCTCTCCCTGTCTCTCTCCCTCCCTCCCTCTCTCTCTCTCTCTCTCTCTCTCTCTCTCTCTCTCTCTCTCTCTCTCTCTCTCTCTCTCTCTGTCTCTCCCCCTCTCTCTCTAAATGCCCATCCCTCACAAAGAGGATATGTTCTCATCTCCTTCCCCCGGGTGTACTGAGGGTTAATGAGTGTGTGTGTGTGCATATGTATGTGTGTGTGTGTGTGCGCGTGCGTGTGTAAAGCTGAAAAATGCAAAGGTTGGATTTCTCATGTTCAGACATTTGTTATGTTCTCTGTTTTGCTGTGTCACATGGATACTTGGCCAATTTTTCCAATAAGCTTCATGTGTCTTTTATTTATGTTGGCCAGTGATACCACAGAGTCTTGGAAGGCTGGATTGCCTTGGGTTCCACAAACGCTGAAAGATGGCATGATTGTGCCTGACCTTAATAAGGGCACTTGCTGTATAAGCAAGCTTTTCTGTGTGCAAAGCTTCATTCTTACTTTGCCTGCAGCCGTTTAGGAGAACACATGTCCTCATGTACTCCACAGAAATGCTTTCGGAATGGGGAACAAATGTAAGCATGATGAGCTCTATCATCTGTTTTCTATTAAAATGATGCAGTTTTTTGAACTTTATATATATATTTCCACCTAATTTTGTTTTCCAAGTTGCCCAGCTGCAGTCCCATATGGAAAAGATATACACTCTCATTCACTTTCAGTAAGTGCTTGGATGCGGAGCCTATCCCAGGAACACTGGGCGTGAGACAGGAATACACCCTGGGTAGGACACCAGTCGTTTGCAGGGCACCAATCACATACACATTCATACACTCATTCATGCCTAGGGGCAATTGTATCTTAGCCAATCCACCTACTTGGAGGTGGGAGGTGTTTTTGTAAACGGACAATTGAAATATAGGAATTTTCTGTATTTTAATTGCAATGTATTAAAAACAGTAAATAAAGCCTTCCAGTGCATCAATTCCATTGTTTGAACTTCTCACCATTGTTTCAACACATGACACGTAAGCAATTAACCACATGATTTTATAATTATAGTGATGCACAGTTATCTGGAAATATGGAAATTTACTCTGTATATCATGCATAAACAAATCTTGCATTTTTATATGTGTCTGTACTTGAGGAATTCTTGGAGCAAAATCCCAAGCCATTTTCAGCAATTGTTCAGGTTTAGTTTGTTTGCCTCTGCTGTTGCTGATCCAGTCATAATTTCCAGCTTGCCAAGAGCTATCAATTTTTGCGTAATGTTGCTAAACTCAAAGCTCTGTGATGGCCAAAACAAAAGAGACATTGTTATAATGTCTAGAACTGATCTTTTTCATGTGGCAAGGGTGGGCCTGACTCTGTCTCTTGATGACAGTTCAACATGTTCCCTTGGGATATAACTAACCACTGGCTGGCTGAAATAAAGCTGAGTCTCTCAAAAAACAAAAAAACAAACAAAACCAGCAACAGGAATTTAAGAGTAACTTTGCTAGACTCTCACCACTAACCATGCTAGTCAAAGGTGGAGATTTACACTAAGTTCACCTCTCAATTTGGACACTGTATGTATATGTGTTTTTTAGAAAGTTTGTAAGACTACTTTGACAATTAGATACTCAGGGAGTCCAGCCAAGAGTCAAGTTTATGAAGCACCAATTCTGGTAAGCAGTGAATGTTTACCACCAAAAATGAAGCCAAGAGTGCATTCAATTTGAATTCTGTATTTTGCACTAATCAAGTACTAAGCACAGAGACTAACTTTAAGCTGCAACCCATGAATCAAAACAAGTGCACGTCTTGTAAATCTGGTCTGGCAACTCTGTCCAGACGATAAACAGTCCTCGCAAATCCTTTTTCTAATTACAATGACTAATGTGAGCCTATCTTACTTTATTATTAACCCCTTAAACTCTCAGGACTTGCCAGTGAATCCACATTCCCTACATTCATACTGTAATTACATCTTTTTCCTGTTAGTCTCACTGTAGTTACTGAAAAAAAATCCATAATAGTTGCTAAAATTTGCTTTAAAATGAATAATAGATTAAAGTGCAGATACCTTTATGGGTTAATTTACATATTAAAATTCTTTACTGACATGCAGGCAATAAATAAAGAATGAAAAAGTCAATGACTCAGGGATATTAACCATAAACCAGAGTCACTGTGAATATATTTTTAGAACAGACAGATCAACTTTGTTTTTCCTCTTATAATTCATAATGTCTAAAGGGTTGAATCTGTCTTTGATAGACGATAATAAACAAACACAAGCTTCAAACTTAAGGCTTAAGAGCGCAAACAAACACAACCCCACACATATATGTGCAAAACTAATCTTGTCAAAGAAACTTTGTTGTTTGATATGTCACCATATGAAAAGGTAACACTGCTCCTGAAGCTAACCTTCCTCACATTTTTTTTTTAATATAAGTTTGTATTGAACAAGTTGCACAAAGATTCTGCAAAAAAATGTGCAAAAGTGTGTCCAAGGTGATATGTGGCTCACGTTAACCAATTCTATTGTAGCACAAACACTTTGTACAGACTTCCAAATATGTAGAAGGAGAGCAAACACAGCATGCATATATACATGCTGCACACGTGCACACCAGATACGATATACCCACACACAATTGTGTTCATCTGTCTGCTTTACAGATGTTGGGATATGGCCATGTGATAACAGCAAGCAAACAGTGAAGTAACTTGCTTGTTAACAAATATCATAAAACCACCAACCAAGCTTGTTTTCCACCGAGGAATGATGCCACTAACTGCAGCACTTGGTTCATGCAAATGTTCAGAAAATCAGAAAAAATGGGTCAAACAAAAAAACAAACAAAAAAAAGGTAAAGCGATTTAGGTTTTATTTATTTATTTATTTTAATTTAGAAATAAATAAAAAGTTAAACAATTATAAACCGAAGCTACATGCAACATTAGATAATATGGACTAACTTTTCTTTCGATTTATTTACTTATTTATCTACTTATTTATTTATTTCTTTTCATATCTTTATATTTATTAATTACATCAGTGATTGTCGATGTTGTTTCATTATCCTTAATAGCCTCCTGCAGATGATAAACAGGCTGTCAAGAAGCTGTGTTAGGTTTTATTTGTATAGCGCTTTTAACAATATACATTGTCCCAAAGCAGCTTTAGAGAAATATATAAATTCAGGATATACATTTTAATTGTATTAATTTATCCCTAATGAGTGAGCCAGAGGTGACCGTGGCAAGGAAAAACTCCCTGAGATGCTGAGGAAGAAAACTTGAGAGGAAGCAGACTCAGAATGGAACCCATCCTCATCTGGGTGATAATGGATAATGCGACTATAAATAATTCTCTTCTATAACTGTGTACTATGTGGTCAAATAGTGCAATTGTGCACACACAGTGCAATTGTGTAAAAATTAATTGTAGTTTTCACTTGAAGTCTATTTTGTTGAAGTTATCAACTGTTCACTGATGGAGATTTGGGTGCAAAACTGTTCATGGCAATTGCAGTTCAAAAGCTATCATAGCATAACTGTTAATATGAAATGTTAATATGAATTATTAACACAGAGTAGGACTTTGAATAATCTGTAACAGTTTGTGGCAAAAAGAACACTGGCTTATTTCTTTTTGCCCCAGATTATAGACCTATATTCATATGTGTGCTGGCCAGAGTTGGGTATAACGTGTTACTGTAATCAAATGACTTTTTTTCTGATAACACAGTAATGTAATGTTACATTTTAAATTTATGTAATTTGATTACAGTTACTGATGTCAATAAAATTACGTTACTTTTTGTAACGCAAAAAAAATATTGTTGAGAAAACAACATTAAGTAAAATGCATTTTAAAAATAAATCACATTTTGATCGGCTGTAATTTTATATCTTCAGTGAATGGTGGTTAGACCAATCAGACAGGGTTTACAGGACAATACGTTGAAACACTCGTGTCTTATTGGCTGACAGCTCTCAATTCTGACAAATGTTAGCTCACAGTCAGGAAAAATGGATGTACGATGATTTAAACAAAAAAAAAAAATTGAACCAGTAAATGGTTGAAACTGAAACAGTGACTTCCTCTGATACTGAGCAAACAAGGTATAATTTCACATTTGTCAGACATCCAGTTTCTCACCTGACATTCAGTCTGTCAGAACTTCTAATTTGAACTTCTAGGTTTCCTCATCCTTATAACAATTATGCCCTTGCACATTATCATTTCCAAAAGCAGTGTGAAGATCTGTCTTCCACAGCAGCTCTGTTTTCTCTCCTAACAGCAAATTTAGGCTTGACCAGACATCTAATCTTGTTTCTATGTACCACCCATAATAATAATTTTATAAAAAGAATAAAGAAGTATCATTAATAATAGTTTATGCTTACTTCACAAGACCTGAAGTCAACAGGATGTTGATCACTCAACATTGTAAAAATGAAGGGAAAACCAAACTGTAAGTCCACTCTGGGCGTCCAAGTTATATGGCACAATAAACACTGTAAAGACTGTATGTCTGTGATGGAGGTCTGTTACATGCATCCAGACTGAGCTTCATTAAATTCTGCTAACCAAGCACCTTCTCCACCCTGGAGATATGACAAAATGAACCACACAAGCTTTACAACCTCCTCTGGGCTTTGAATGTGTCTGAGTCAACATAAAAACAAGTCATCCCCTGCTGGGGAGAAAGCCAACAGTGTTACAAATCAGAATCAATTAATTCAAGATTAGGCTGTTACACTATGAAGCAGTTTGGTCTGATAAGTTGCATTTGCATAATCTTATAGCAAGAATAGCATTTGTTTGTAATAAGGATGAAATAACAGGAGTACCAGTTAAGAAATGTTGACTGATATACATGATGGCAGAGAGATTTTTATGCTATAATAGCATATTTTGGGAATATTGCAGTTTCCTGTCAGAAACACTTTCCAAGTTTCCTATTACACCTGGGATTTCCTCTTCTTTCAGAAGGGATATGAATCTTTCTCATGCCTTAATAATGACTTTCCCACAACAAGGCTGTATATCAATCCAGTCTCCAGGCTGTGTTAGGTTCCCTTCAGGCCAACTTGTTTCCTGAGACAAACAAACAAAAGTAACTTATTATTATTATCCCATAGATCATTAATAAGAAGTCAGACAGTGCTAAGTGATGTAAGTACTTGTGATACTGAGAGAGTTACTCACTAGTAATTTACTGGAAAATTGGGGGGGGGGGTTGTTCTTTATCAGAACAAACCCAACAGGTGTGCTGAGACCTCATAAATTTCTTTGACTAAAGTTTGAAATTTTAAAGGGACCCTTGAGCTAACATAATAAATTTAACCATTGATACATCTGTCATAAACATGCCTATTCATCTGTTATATCCATGCTTGGAGAGTAACGGAATATGACGTTATGTAATCAGGATACAAATAACTTATAACTGTAATCTGTTACAGTTACGTCAAAAAACAAAGTAATCGTAAAAAATGGGAATACTATCAGGATTGCAATTTTTTCATTTAAAACCAAAGAAACAAATCTTTTGACATAACACAATATAGACAGCTGCTTGATAATAGTTCTGGATCCTTCTTGTTGGTTGTGACTCACGTGAGCAACCTCCTGGTGCATGTGCAAATAAATTTTGCAGAAAGAAAATTTGGTAGAATTGAACACGAATTGTTCTCTGAAATGCTTTTGTTAGGGTGACCATACGTGATCTTTTTCAGACCTTAAAAAAGCATCCGTTGGGATTTCTAAATTTGAGAAAATGTTTGGGATTCAGCTTTAGTTTCATTGTGATGTGCTTATGGTCTAATACTGCATCACGTGTGCACATGTTTGCATTGCTTTAATCCCTCTCTGTAATTCCCGCCTTCTTGCACACCAATTGGTCGGTTATAAAAGACTTGCAGCAACTATTGGCTACATTCCTGCCTACTCTCAGTGAACGCGCAAAGGTGAAGTGCTGTTGTGTACGGCGTCAAACAGTTGCTTGACAATAGCAGTAGATACAGCTAGAACACTAGCAGCTGTCCTGAGTTGAAACAATGTCCATGGCCATATAAGGTCATTTTTAATTTCATGTTATCACATTCGTATTACATGGCCATTCAAATGTGTAAGTGATGGAAGATGGTACACTCATGGCATCTAATATGTTATTTTATTCCATGGACATTCAAAAGAATTTAGGAATTTATATATATATATATATATATATATATATATATATATATATATATATATATATATATATATATATATATATATATGTGTGTGTGTGTGTGTGTGTGTGTATACGATGCTAATAGTGTTAATATATACAAAAATAAAAGAAAATGTCTTTTTCAGTGTATTAAAGTCTGCATTCATAGTAACACTGTTTTGAACACTATTAAGACAGAAAAAAAGGTGCCCTCTTTTTGGAAACCAGAATATGGTCACCCTAACTTTTGTGATGTAATGTTACCCACGCGAGGGACAGTAATCTTTTATTCATTCATTTATTTATTTATTTTCTTAAAACAAATCCAAACATTGAACATCTAAATAAAACTATTTTAGATCATATTGCTTTTCTCTTGACTTCATTTACATATGTGACCTTCAAGTAATCCAAAAGTAATCAGATTACATTACTTTCATATTGTGATACTTGGATTAAGTTACTGACTACATTTTTTTATGAAGTAATTTGTAATTGTTATGCAATACATTTTAAAGTAACCCTCCCAACTCTGGTTGTATCAATGATGCAGTTGTCTCTAGACCAAGATTTCCTGGTTTGCCTGAAAAAAATCGAAAATTGCCTTACGATGACTCATCTTGGAAGCAGGAAAAAATTATTACAATAAATTTGAGGTGGATATTTATCGACAAGCTGTATTTCTGCTAGCTGTCTAATGAGCCAGTATAGCCAGTTTCCCAGCTACTGCTAGGAAGCTGAAGATCTATCTAACCTGACAGTTCTGTGTAGCTTTCTTCAGATCTACAATACTTTGTACCTAATATCACTAACCAGCTGAAAAGCAGGGAGTCAACCTTTAATCACTATGGGCCTAAACTGTGGAACAGAACTCTCTCTACCTGACAATTGATTCATTTAACATTTCTCAAAGCACATTTATTGATTTGAACATTGAACTTGATTTTATTTGTATACTTTTATTTATATTTTTACTTTATTTTTTATCTATTTCTTGTTTTTTTATTTCTTTTTGCTTCTTGTCTTTTATTCTTATCTATTCTTACTACTGATTTTATTTTCTTGTATCTACTGTATATATCTTCTGTAAAGCACTTTGTAAACATTGTTCTAAAAGGTGCTATATAAATAACGATTTACTTACTTACTAACATTAGCTAACTGATAGCAAACAAACTCATACTTGTCACAGGTCAACGCAATTTCAGTATTGAAGTCTCAATTTTCATTCATTCACTCATTCATTGATTCATCTTCAACTGCTTTATCCTGGTCAGGGTCAGTGGATTATCCCAGGAACACCAAAGCCACAGGTTGGAAACACACCCTGGATGGGACTCCAATCCAT
Source organism: Ictalurus punctatus (assembly GCF_001660625.3). Classification (NCBI taxonomy): domain Eukaryota; kingdom Metazoa; phylum Chordata; class Actinopteri; order Siluriformes; family Ictaluridae; genus Ictalurus; species Ictalurus punctatus. Next base: position 14,325,397 of record NC_030436.2, read on the forward strand.
TACAAGGTACCATGTACATGCACATTCACACCTAGTGGCAATTTTGGCATAGCCAATCCACCTACCAACATGTTTATGGATGGGAAAGAACCCAAAGGAAACCCAAATTGGCACGGAGAGAACATGGAAAACTCTGCACAGACAGTTCACAATCAAACTGCTGACCCTGAACTGCGAGGTGCTGTAGTGTTATATTGTAAGGATTTTTTTAAACAGTATCCAAACCATAGCAGTCAAGATTTTCTTCATTACTAACTTTTGGTTAGATACACACAGGTTAGCACACAGGACTGAGACTGATGTATAGACAGAGACATAGCTGTGGCAAGACATAGACATAGTGTAGCAAGTTTAAAGCTCCCCTGAAATATTTTATGACCGTTCCAAATGCTTATTTGTGGGTGCTGAACATAACAAACAAATACAGAGTAACTGATTATACATATATTGCATGTGTTGAATAACTGTTATCACTATTTTACACAGTATCTACTGTATAATGATGTTCCTTACAGATCAGTGAAGTCTTAATTTCAATTCCTCCACAGTTCACTTCCTCAGACATCAAATGAATGTGTCCCTTAATTTGATTAAGCAGATTTTATTGGCTACTAGCAGCTATGGTGAGAAACAAAATTAACCAATCAGAATCATGGATTTTCCCCATTTCTTTTTGAGAGAGTTCATTGATATTGTAGTTACAGTCAATGAAGGGTAGATCTGGTTTTATTAGATCAAATGTCATTTCCCAACTGTTACTAGTATCTTATTTTATGGTATTTCATTTCCACGTTATTTATAATATCAAGACTGGTTTACAATAGATGCCTTAAACAGTTAAACAGCAAATTCATGTCATCACTGCTTCTACTGTTGTCGGGAATCCAGACAAAATGCATGAATGTGTCACACTTCTGAGTTTAATTGCTCATCTGAAATTAATTCCTGTTTACATCACTGACTATTGGTTTGTAAAAAATAAGTCATGACATCCTTATATGTATTGTACAAAATAAATGTTTGCTGTTTCACAACACTCCAGAACACCCTGTTCTAAGGTTTCCCCCCACTTATAGTGTATGTTGCCAGTAAACATGTTATACATGTTATTGTCTCATAAGCACTGTATTATTTGTATGTACTCTGCTGATGACACACAGATGCTATTACAAGATGTGGAAACTCTTTTCAGGATATGCTTCCTCCTGCTTTCCACACCTTCCTGAGATGACACTACAGCATGAACCTGATTATGGTTTGGTTCCTCCTGCTTCTTGCTGTTTTCAGTTATGATTTATCTACCTTCTGCAGTAAATCATCTCACCTGAATACCTTAAAATATAAAGTTATAAATAACTTGCAAGTGAATAAATCTGCTGCAAGCCCTAGTGGCTTGCACCTTCCAATAAGTCTGACAATGATTATTTCAAATGATTATTCATCTTTTTGTGGAAATGGCAAAATAATAATAATAATAATAATAATAATAATAATAATAATAATAATAATAATGATAATAATAATAATAATCTAGGCTATATCTTTGGCATTTCTTACTTACCATACAAAGAATGGGGAACTCTTCTTTTTAAAGAAAAATAAAATTATACTGCATGCTTATGGCCTAATAGTTCTCACTTGCATTTTTACTAATAATTACTTGCTGTACTGTGGAATACTACATAACCTGACAAACATAATAATGCTATTTTTCAATATTTTACTGTTTTAACATGTAAATGTCAATAATATTAATAACATATGAATATTATTTTTATACCTACATATCCTCTTAAAAGGTTTTTGGGAAACTCACACCCTGTTGTGTAATGTGTGTGACCAGGACTGGAAAGAATGAATTCACTTACCGAAAAGTCTGTACATGTTCATCTGTCAGGATGATGCACTCAGGTCTGGGTTTAACAAGCCCAAATATTCCAGTTGTGGCTGTCTTTCACAAATTGTCACGCAGTAAAGCTATATGACCTCAAGAAACTTTGTCAGTGACTGAACGGAATCAATGCATCACACATGCCCATGACACACTTGACCTTGGTATCATTTGTGCCTTTTTCTAAGGTTTATTTGAGTAGGTGTCTTAGGTACCACAGAGTCAGGGTTGCCAGGTATGCATGAAAAAAACAGACAAATGTTAATTTAAAACTAAGTCCGATTTAAAAAATCGAAATTCTCTCCTCCCAGTATTAAATTCGAAACTCACCACTACCACTTCCAAATATATCTATATATAATATATAATATAAGTATAAGCCATTTATAACCCTTTCATACAGTGTCCACAATTATGGATATTATCATTATTAAATATTATAATTTTTTTAATGATAATATTTATCACTCGAGAGCAATATGGTAGTTTATCATTTACAATTTTTACAATTCCAAAAAACAAAAAAATAAAAAAGAAATTATGTATTTTTTTCTATTGCCTTCACGTTTGGCTTAAAATGATTATATAATTAAATCCAATGTAAGCAAAACATTCAACCCAATATTAAAAATGAACCCGTAGCAGCAGGTCAACACAGTTCCATGGGAAAATGGTGGCCTTGGCAACAACACTGATGTCCAAAATGACCTATATGATCTTATCATGTAAGAAAGGGCTTAGATACACTGCTCTATACAGTATAAGTTCTTATTAAACTCATGAAAGTCAAACTGCTTGTGTGAAATCTCAATCATTCTTATGATTTCTACCAGTGTTTTACATTTCAGTTATTGTAAAGAAACGGTGGAGGAAGCATTGGTTCCTTTAATTGGTTTCTCAGCTGTTTTGTTTATGTTCCTCTGGTGAAAGTGGGTCCAGGGATGTGCTCTCACTCTCTGTTTCTGGAATTGTGCTTTAGAGGCAAAAACAATGTCTCTATGGCACTAACCAAAAGTAAAGGGTTTGTCTCAGTTCCATGGAATGTTATTGAATCCATGACTTATTAGAAAGTTTTAAAGGGTGAGGAAAACAGGCTACAATTGTTACTCCGAATACTGGAAGCTGTAATAAATTACAACAATGGCAGTGGGTTCGAAGGGAAGGCCCAGTTATCAGCATTGACATGGGAATGAATTGTCATTTATTCATGTGTCCTAGCAATTTGTTTAGGACAAATCTAAAATCATTTTATAGTGCTTCAAACTCACCAGCAAAATAGAGCTCAAATGTCTTTTTATAATACACATTTTATCAACAGCCTACCAGTAGATGTCTGTGATTAGATTAGATTAGATCTGATTAATTATGTCAATAATTATATTGAAGCTGTGCCAAACAGTACCAGTCAGGTCAATGGGAAGTATTTCAATACACATTATAAAACAGTGGTGTAGCAGCAGAAATAATGTATTGAATATGGTATATGGTACAGTGATTTTGGATCTGATCATAAATTTTGGGAGAGTTATATATTGAGTTTTGGAATCAGACTGCTTTTACTGACCTTTCTTAAAATTCTTGAATGGCCTTTGGGCTAGTTTTGCCTTGAAACCTGTCAACCCTGAGCACTGTCATAATATCTTAAAGTATGATAACTTGGAAACTTATTTCACAAACCAAAATTGTATAATTTGGACCTATTTAAAATTTTACTTGCCAAGGCCTGAGGCAACAAACATTATTCTGTAAATATATTTGGAGTTAGTCATGATTTCATGAGTTGAATACATGGTATTGGAGGGTCAGATTTCACATTTTGGAATTGGATTGCTTTTATTGAACTTTGTGTTAGTTTGTGTGCTAGTTTTGAATGACCAGTGCATTGGTTTTGGTTGGCAAACCTGGGCACCACTGTGATATACTGGCTTTTAGAGTACAATGTTTGGTAACTTATTATACAAAATAAGTGTGTATAATTTGGGCCTATTATTGATTTTACATGGCAAGGCCTGGGGGGAAAGCATTACTCTGTAAATATATTTGGCAAGATTAGTCATGATTTTGGAGTTTAGTCACACTTTGAGGTTTGGAACTGGGCTGCTTTTAGTAACCCTTGTGCTAGTGTTTTACCTGGTTCTGAATGGACAAAGAGCTGGTTTTACCCTGAAGTCCTAGCAACCGTGAGCACCACCATATTATCTTGGCTCTTGAAGTTTGACAACTTGACAACTTATTGAACAAGTGTGTATAATTTGGATCTATTTTCGATTTTCCATGCTAAGGCTTGATGGAGAAAGCATGACATGACACATCCTTTTGGTTTTTCCTATATGCAGTGCTTAATTTGTAAATCTGCAGGTCCTGGAATGATAAGAGGTTAGTGATCCGGCAGGTCAGGAGGCACGCTAAAGGTCACGGTCCTCAAACTTACAGACATGTAAAAGTGCTTTCCAGTAACTCATGTAGCCAGCAATATTCAATGCTGATTGGTAGGCCTATGTAATTGATCACACTGGCACAGAGACATAATAGCATAACTAACTTAATAACAGTGAGTACTCTCAGTACAAAGGGAAACATTTATGGATTGTACATTCTATCAGTTTATGTGTTGTCACCTCAGTTAGCTACAAAACACATTTTCCCAAAGCACTTTGTAAACAAAGCTACATTTCATACAGTAAGCTTACTTACAATAAACATTAACTGCACAACATAATCAAGAAAAAAATCATCTTACCTAAGACAAAATATCCCACAATTGTGGGTCACAAATGAGATTCATTATGGAGAAACCCTGCTCGTGCTCCACTCAAGATCACTGTGGTATTCACAGCCATCATCTGCCTCAGTCCTTCTGGGACTTTTTGTCTGTTTGAGTCCCTGTACTCCCTAAAAGCCTGAATAACTGTACATGGGCTATTAACTGTATTTAATTCCGGGTAATCAATCTCACTTACAAAGCCATGTGCAGATTGACAGCGTTTAGCCTCGTAAGTGCTTCTAAAACCTTCCACAGTCAGGCTAGTGCTGTCACTGATAGTCATGGGAACAGTCTCCAAACTGCTTCATCACTGACCTGCTGTCCTTCGCTCTATTGGACTCTTGCCTTTTCACTATTTTTTTTTGTGTTCTTAAAAATGCTGGTAATGATAACCGCTTTATTTTCGCCATGACACAGACTACAAAACATGCTACATGACTTCGTGACAACAAATTCAGGTGAACTTTGAACTTGAAATGATTGCGTTATGTGAAAGAGGCTATTGATTGGCTATTAGCAATATTTAAGCATTAACATTGCTTAAATGCTGTTGATAATATTGCTGCATGAGACTTTCCATCCAACTGCATTGGTGCCGGATCCACATAAAACGGTTCTGGAACGCAGGTGTGCTATATTTCAGAGGTGCCAGATCCTGTCGGCAGGATCCAGCTGCTATACATGTGATTTAATTAGGTCAGAAACCTAGCAATGCTCTTCACATTTCTGACAAAATTGCTGAACAGAAAAAAAGTCACAGAAAGATCATGTTTATTATTTATGTGAACGCTAAACATATACATTGTTGCAATCATTTACAAGAACTACTTTCATTCCTAGTCTAAAAGCATCATGTATATCATATATTCAAATTCTTATATGAAATTTTGGTGTTCTGTCTTGCAGCAGTTATAGTGCAGTCTGCACAAAGATGGAACTGGCAATATAAAAGTAGCTGGAACAGGTCAGATATAAATATTTTGAAGGATTCGGAGACAGTACACCCAGTCAGGAGGTAGCTGATGATAATCTATATTATTTCCATCCAGCCGCAATATCTTTATATGTGAATATGACATTAGACCCACTGTCCTGCAGAGACTGCTGACGTTAAATTCTGGAAAGAAAGAATCAAATAAATCACACAGTTAGCAACATTTTCATATATAATAATATGGTTTGAAGAGTTTGTAGAGGGTTTCAATTTAGCACCACCAGACCAAGCTCATGAAAAATTACAAACTTAGTAATATGTGGGGAAAAACACTAAACAGTGAAGACCATTGGATCTCCAGTGTTGAAATTGGTATTGGAAGCTCTGCTATAAAATGTATTCAATGCTTCCTAATGTTGTTTTCCTAAGTATGATCATCCTCTGTTGTTGGAAAACCATATATACTAGTCATTCCCAAGCTGTCATCATCTGGACCACATGAAAATGTCCCACTTATACAGGAGCTCAGTTCTTCAGTCTAAATGAAATGGGTTACATGTGTATTGGTATTACTATTCAATATGAAGGCTATATTAAAGATAATGGAAAGGGCCATATTCCTGCAGTACTGGGCTCTCTTTGGACACCGAAAGATGATGTCTGTTAAAGTGAGGAGACTGTCTGAGACATTCAATTCATGTGTCCAAAGTGTTACTGAATCTATGTTTGGTCTTGTTGATGATTGTATTCTGTGTCATCTCTGCTGAAGATCTTTGAGTAATATAAGCCCTCATTCTTTCCTCCTGCCAGTAGGAATATGTGGCTCCAAATGTTTTCCCTTCAAAATGTTCTGTCTTTTTCCTGTTTTTAGGATAATGTCTAAAAAAATAAATCATTTTTTATTCTAATATTAAAACAGCTGTCCAATACAAAACCAGGCCAAATTAGGTCCAACATTAGAGCTTCCCTAATAATGGTCCTATATGTATAGAAATATTGATAGTGAACTATGGTTAACGCATGGTTTTTTTTTCCTTGTTCAAAGCGTCAAATCATAGCATGTTATGCAATGGTAATTCTTCTAATCAAATTCAGTCTGAGAAATGTCGAGAGAGGGGAGAACAGAAAGTGCTTTTGGCACTGAGTCTTTCTGGAGTGTTCACAGATGATTCCAGATGTTTCTCCCTCACCTCATGTGTCTCACAGCAAAAAAAAAAAAAAAAACTCTCTCTTTCCATTTATACTTATCACATTTTCCATAATATTTCTCATAGTCTCGTCCCGTCTAAATGTTGATGTCACGTCGCCAGAGATTACATCATGTATATGACAGCATGATTTTTCCCATTACTGATTTCCAACATGCAAACACTACAACAGGCTTTAGACGTCAAACATCACAAGACTGGTAGGCTGTGCAGGTTCTGGCCAGTGTAAAACAATGACATCAGAGACACTTCTTCAGAAAATAGTGTATAGTGTATATTTAGATTAATAAATCATGTAGCAAAATAGAGTTCTTTAAGCTGTTAAGACCACTCTCAAAACGTGCTTATTAATTTTACTATAAATGCATTTTTAAATTCAAGAACTGTATTAAAGTAAGTTCCTGTTTGGTCCAGTGAGAATTACTGCAGTTGATGGATTGAAGAAGTTGAGGATTGTCTATGGCAGCTGTTCTTGTTCTCAGTGGTCCCTCTTTTCCTGCAGCTAACTATGATAAAGTGGATTAGTGTTTTCATTTAAGCATGCTGAAAGTGCAGTAGGGTTCCTATGAAAAATAAACAGATTTGGCAGACACAATCGGACTTGCAAGTCACGTGGTAACATGATACAGTAACACGGGTATTTTCAAAACACGGAAAGTCTCCGTATTGTCGGTATCCTAAAGGATTTACAGCTGAAAAAGTGACGTCATTTTGAAAATACCTGCATTACCATGCTGCATTAGCACAAGCCTTACAAACCTGATTGTGTTTGTAGCAACGAGAAGGAGAATGCCCAGTGTGTTAAAAATAGATTAATAATAAAATTATTAATCTTGTTCAAATAGTGTAGTGGTAGAAGTTAAAATACTTTGCAGCAGAACATCTCATTCTGCGCTTTCCATTGAAAGTTTAATACATTGCTATGTAATGTATGCTTGTGCCAGAATGTTGATATTCAATGTATGAACTTACATTGACATTTTTCTTGAAACAATATCTCAGTATTTTAAAATGTCAAGAAAGTTTATTAAAATGTTAGTATGGATTTATAAGTGCATCTCAAAAAATGTGAATATCGTGGAAAAGTAAATTTTTTCCTGTAATTTAATTCATAAAGTGGAACTTTCATGTATTCTAGATTCATTGTGCATGAAGTGAAATATTTGAAGCCTTTTTTGTTTTAATCTTGATGATTACGGCTTACAGCTCATGGAAATCAAAAATCCAGTATCTCATAATATTAGAATAAAGAATTTATAATACAGAAATGTCGACCTTCTGAAAAGTATGTTGATTTTTCATGAATTTCTGCATAAATCCGGCGTGGCAGGGAAGCAGTCAGCCAGCCTGTGTCACTGCTGAGGTGTTCTGGAAGCCCAGGTTGCTTTGATAGCGGTCTTCAGCTCGTCTGTATTGTTGGGTCTGGTGTTTCTCATAGATTCTCTATGGGGTTCAGGTCAGGTAGTTTTGGCACTGTGGGCAGGTACCAAGTCCTGCTGGAAAAGGAAATCAACATCTCCATAAAGCTCGTCAGCAGATGGAAGCATGAAGTGCTCTAAAATCTCCTGGTAGACGCTGCATTGACTCTCAGCTTGAGAAAACACAGTGGACCAACACCAGCAGATCACATGGCAACCCAAATCATCACTGACTGTGGAAACTTCACACTGGACTTCAAGCAACTTGGATTCTGTGCCTCTCCACTCTTCCTCCAGACTCTGGGACCTTGATTTCCAAATGAAATGCAACATTTACTTTCATCTTCCCCGTGATTGTGGTTGTGTGTACTGAACCAGACTGAGAGATTAAAGCCTCAGGAAACCTTTGCACATGTTTTGAGTTAATTATCTGATTAGAGCTCTTCTCAGGTCCACATTTCTGTATTATAAATTCTTTATAGAGCTGCAACTAATGATTATTTTGATAATTGGTTAATCTGTTGATTATCTTTTCAATTAATCAATTCGTTCACTATTTCATTATTGTGAAGTGATGTCACTGACGGGGGTTATCCACAGTGACATCACAGACCCAACTAATCGATAATGAAATTCGTTGTCGATTATTTTAATTGTCAGTAGTTATTTTCGATTTTATTGGTTATTGGTTGCAGCCCTAATTCTTTATTCTAATAGTTTGAGATACTGGATTTTTGATATCCATGAGTTGAAAGCCGTAATTCAGCGACCTGCATTGTATTATCTCACCTCTGATACGGTTAACCTCTAGGTAAAGGTACTGCAGGGTGGTGGGAACAACTGGGATTTCAGTTAGCTGGTTGAAGGAGAGGTCTAGTTCCACTAGCGAAGTCACGTTGAAGACACCAGGGCCCAGGCCATCATTTTTCAGCTGGTTGTTGCGTAGACGCAAATAACAGAGTCTCTTAAAGCCTTGGAGGCTGTCCTCAGCCATGCCTGTCAGAGCGTTGTGTGAGAGGTATAGCTGCTGAACAGATGGAGGCAGATGCTTGGGGAAAGTGCCCAGGACATTCTGACTGAGGTCCAAAAGGTTTAGGATTGAAAGGCCTGGTGATGAACATGACAAACATTCACAACACTATGATTCCTGTGTTTACATATTATAACTATGAGAGTTGTAATTCACTGTTTCCAGGGGATTTCAGTTTTGAATATACAAATGGATGTTTTAAAGATACAGTAAATATTAGAGATTTGACCTAGATAATAAAAGGGAAGCGTCAAGTTACAAATCAGTGCACTGAAAACTCTTTCTCAATTTAAGGCCATACCTTTGAAGTCAGTTTCTCCAATAGTTCTCAGACGGTTGCCTTGAAGCAGAAGCAGTGTTAGATTCTGTAAGTTCTCAAAAGCTCCAGGGCCAATTTTCTCAATTTGATTGTAAGCCAGTCTTAGCTGCTTGAGTCCACCAGGCAGCCCTGCTGGCACCTCGCTCAAGTTGTTATGGTTCATGAAAAGGTTCACTAATTGGGTCAAATTGACCAGCGACCTACCATCAAGCCTCTCACTGAGAAGCTGGTTTTGGTCCAAAATGAGCCAGCGTAAATTAGTGGTATTGACAAAGGCTTTAGCGTTAAAACCAGTGATCATGTTAGCCTGAAGGAAAAGGTATTTTGTTCTGGACGGAAGACTTTCAGGAAACTGCTCCAGGCCTTTGTGGTCACAATACAAAGCTGTGGGCCACTGAATTGCACAGTCACATTTCACAGAACAGTTCTGGTTGCTCACCATCCATGACCAGCTGGAGTCCACTCGATTCCTGAGGGTGAAAATAGTGGGCTCACCTAGAAATCGGTCGATCTGCAGAGGCAAGCCACCATAATCAGTGTCTACAGTCATGGCCTGCATTTGCCCACACACAGACAGTATTACGAGGAGCGGCCTGATGTCCATGGGTTGGCCTGAATAAGATAAACAAAAAGAGTATGTAATGACACACTGTGCTCGTGATATGGTTTATTATTACAGGGTGCACAGGATGCACCTTTAGAAACATACAAACCATGGGAAGTATAGTTTTATTAAATAGCAGCTTGCACATATGCCATTAGGAAAATAGCATTAGTTGTAGCTTGTTTTCCCTGTGTCTCATCAGCTTTTTCCATGCAGACAGATCTTGCCTTAATTCTTTTGTGACCCATGTTTAAAAAGAATCCCACTTATGTACCATTTTGCTTGCATTCCTTAACATTAATTAGTTTTGTTTGCATAGTTTGATTCCTAATCTAAATCTAAAAGACTGCAACTGCGTTCCATTTTTCCTCTAACATTGCATCATTTTTTCCATTTCAGATGTGTGAGAAGCAGCCTAAGCACAATAGATCATAATTTTGTTCACGTGTAGCAAGAATGTCCATACCTCTCTTTCCAGCTGACGGGTTTTAGTCTGCAAAGTCCCTGATACAGGTTTGTCTGGTTTCTTATTGCAGCCGCATACACAGTATACTGCAAGGTGTTTGCACAGAGTTTACCTCGCCACAGAAGAATTCGTCAATGCTTCATGGCCAAAACCCCAGTCCTTCAGGATTTCTTTTACATACCCCTCAACCTCCCACCCTCTGTCTGTTCCTCTGTTTGTAGCCTATGGTTGCAGTCTGGCTACTGAGCAACATTTAACAGAAATGGAAATTGAAAAGGTACAGAATAATGCAGAAAAGAAAATGCTGGGCATTTACCCCATAAATCTTTATTGCAAGGCATCAGGAAAAGATATGCACCTGTTCTGCAGAGGTCTCTTGGCATGCATATTAACAGGATGTCATGTAATGTTTATTCATAGATGCTGTTTACACTATTGCATTATATGCAGAAATGCATGCAAATAAATTCTGAGGTTAGTAACAGATGGCCATTTAGCATGATTGCCAGGAATGTGCCAAATCACAATATTTCATTTCATTCAGCAAATATTTTTATCAAGAGCCTGTTCTAACTAATGAGTGACATACGTGGCTGCTTAGGGCCCTGCAGCTGCCAAGGAACCCCTAATAAATGTTGGCCTATGAGGATATATTCACATATAGTTCTAGAAAATAAAATTGTTTGGGTTCATGTGTTCCATCATGGCTCTGACTTAAATCTACACTACATACATTGTGTACATGTCTAAACAATACACCACACCATTTATGGTACACCATTCCACGTATACCATGTATGGTATACTATATAGACATACTATTCAATGTAGTGGTTGGGGACATAGAACATTTCTTGAAATTAAGTGCTTAAAGTAGATAAGGGAAAAGAGATGAGAAGAATGGAAAAAATTATGTCTTTGGTATTCTTTGTTTTTATAAAACTTTTTTAGTAGCACAACAGCACAGCAGACCCAGGGTAAATTTCTTAAAAAGAGGCTAATTTTCTTTTTGTTAACAGTGTACTCATGGCACACCATTTCGCACTCAGAATTTGTGTTCTTTAATCAGTATTATGGTATAATGAACTATTCCAATTTATTAACGAGAAACTCTTTAATAATATGCAACTGATTGCCAACGCTTAATCAAATACTTATTCAAAATCTACAAATCTGATGTGAAGGAGGGATTTTGTCTAGTGTGAAAGTTGTGCAATAGTATATTAGTTTTGTTTGTCCTGTGGAGATACTACAGATCAATACGATTGTTTATTCTGCCACCATGTCACCCCCACTTGAGGAGGTTGCTGTGACAAAAGTAGTCATTCTGGTAAGGGCCCTTATTCAAAGTTTGCTCAAATTGTTTAGGGCCTCCAAAAGGCAAGAAAATTGGCATAATGTACACACACATTGATTGGAAGAGTCTTGTGGGTGTTTCTGTCTCAACATACAGTTAAATTATCAAGGTAAGTTCAAGGCTACTATACATGCATGGAAAAGACATTCAGAAAAACTTTCTCAGTAAAACTTCCATTTCAGTTTTCTACACCATCCCTGGGAGGAATATAATGCAAGGGACTGCTGGGACTCTGCAAATGGTGTCATTGGCTAAAACCATGACTGGAGCAGAATGGAATGGAGAGAAAAAGTCTGTGTGTGTCCTGCTTCCCCCCACATACTCATGCACAGTAGTTTTACACAAGGCTACAGTACAGCTGGAGTGGACCTGGGGAGCCAAACAGACCCTCTATGTGTATGTGTGCATGTGTGTGTGGGTTAGCTGTAAAATCCTACTCAGTAAGAAAAGGAAACAGAACTTTGGGCATAAATGTCCAGAATGGTCAGAGTGCCCCTTACCCATAGTAGTGAACAATAATAAATAAATAATAAAACTTTATTTTATGGATGTGTTTATGGATGATGCCATGCATCTATTTATTTCATATCAGACACATTGTCACCATTCAAGGTTCATTTTACTTTTTGCATAACTTTACATAATTTCTCCTGGCATAAACACAGAAATCCAATCTGTAGAAATTCAATATTTCTGAAGAGCTGAAACAAGTTTCAGTGATATATTCAAAGTGGGAAAGTTCAGTTATAATGTTTCGTGTCTGTAGTCCAAAACAGATTTCATACTTTCCCTCCAAAGCTACAATATTTGTTCACTGTGGTTTGAAGAGGCCTAAAACTTCTTATATGTCATGTCACAATCAGGAAGACTTGCAGCTAGATGAAAAAATCTGCACATGGCAAACCTTATGAGAAATCCTTAGCTGTTCAATGTTAAGTACTGTGTTATTGGGTTGTTGTTAACTGTGTTGTGCATATGAAAATTTTTGAGCATTCATGCACATTCTCTCATAACCATATTGTTTATGCAAGATAGCATAACATTCTAACATTCTAACTAAAAGCTATAATACATTCTAACTCAACATTCTCACTTCAAATAACTTAATTGGTATATGATAGAGCTGAAATAATAATAATTATATATATATATATATATATATATATATATATATATATATATATATATATATATATATATATATGATTGTGCCCTGCAATGGGTTGGTCCCCTGCATTGTGCAGTGAGTCCCATGGGATAGGCTCCAGGCAACCCTGTGATCCTGTGTAGGATAATTGGTATGGAAAATAGATGAATGGATGGAATGATAAACCAGTGTGTCAAGCATTTACATTTTCATCATAAAAGTGGCTGCCACTTTTTTCCAAAGCAACTTACAACTGAGACAGGATACAACTGAACAGATGAGAGTTAAGTGTCTTACTCAAGGACAGTGGCAGATTGGCAGTGCTGGGATATGAACTTATACCCTTCCAATCAGTATCCAAAACCTTAATCAACGTGCCACCACTTCCCAGTTTTGAGTGCACATGCATGCTGAAACCATTAAAAAAAAAGTCACATGTAACAAATTAGTGATGTAACAAATTATTTGCAGTAAATGCTGCTATCATACACTATCCTTGGAACCTTCTCAATATCCAGTTCCATGGTGACAGGTAGCAACAGCACAGACTTTCCAGAGTGTCACACCTCTAAATAATATCACTGAGGAGTATGCTCCTCATCTCATAGAATGGCATGCCAAAGTAGGGGCTGGACACATTTTTAGGCCATTCTGATGTTCACCAACCAGTGGTCCAGCCTCTGTTTAGACAAGGGAGCCCCCTGTGGCTTTAATCCATTGTAGATAAACAATTGGTCTGAGAATCGGATGGTTGCAATCTGGTCTAAATAATATGGTAAGGAATATATCACATGCATTAGTGGATGCTCTGCAGGCTCACTTTCAGTGAAGGCTGCCGTATCAGTTTACTGGTTCACAAAATTTGATGATATGATCTTAGGCAAAAATCATGAGATCACCTGAGTGCCATGTGGCTAACAAAGCATGCAAGGCAAGCTTATCACCAGAGGATTTAACTCTCCAAGTCCTTTAGCCAAGGTGATTGGTAGCAAAAAGGCCATTTTCAGGGATACCCATTTCAAGGCAGTGTCCTCAAAGGGAAACCCCACAGTGAACTCCAATCCATTCTGAGATTGTTACACTGGTGTCATGACCAGGGAGCTGCTTGAGAAACAATGTATCATGCTCATTTGGTCCCATCCTTGTCAGGATAACACTCTAGGATGATGCTGGGTTGTACCTGGATATGGTTGAGGGCTAGCCAAAGAATGAGTTCGGCTCCATGTCCAGGCTTTTATCACTGGACTGGCTCAGATGGCAACCCATAGTCTGGCACCCAAGGGCCAGCTGGAGCATCTAGCCATCAGAAGACCCATGCTCAAGTGGGTCAGTCTGTCCTCATAGGGGCACCCTCAGCAGTTTTGCTCAAATTGTTCTATCTCTAGCTCAAAATTGCTGCCAAGTGGCAAGGACGATGTAGGACTGCATGGCAGGGTGAGGAAGTCAAGTATGAGGTATTACAGAGTCCCATAGGCCTTCAGACAAACCAAGTAAAGTTTGGATTGGTTAGGTGGATGAATGTTCTCTTGGCTTCCCCTTGGGTCATGGGAAGGTGCATCCCCATATTGATAAGACTGCTGTGACAAGATGGAGGTGAGACAGTTAATGGAGCTGAGGGAATATTACCATAGAGTTATGCCTAATTATTTGAACCTCACCAGCCCTTTGAGCAATCTTTCTACAAATGGAGCACCAGATCTGGTCCAGTGATTGGAGCAGTGTTCTCTGATTTTTTTTTTAATAATTTTTTGCTGCAAATTGATGTGGTGTATTGAGAGCTTGGGACCATTGTGTCCCAGGTGTTGGAAGGTCTCCATGCAACAGTCAAAATACAGCACCACTGAAAAGGAGTGTGTGGCCAAAGTGGGTAGGCCTCAAACAACTGTTCGCTGTTTTCATCCTCTGTTTGAACCATGCTCCGCTGCAGTGGCTCCACAGCATGAAGTATGCCAACATGCAGGTCCTTGGTATTTGGCATTACAGTCTTTTAAATTCACAGTGGTTCACAGGCCAGGGGCACAGATGGTAGGGGCCGATATTCTCTCTTGTCAGTGGGGTGGACTGTTGCAGGCTGGATGGCTTCCTGGTCTGCATCGGGCAGTGGGTTTATGTAGCAAGTGGGGGTATGATTTAAAGTGGGACTTCTCTGGGTGGGAAATGCTATTAGCCAATAGAGGAGACAAGGCCTCTTGTAAAAATCTCAAAAGCAGTCACAATGCAATGGAAAGGAAAACCTTTATTAGCATCTGTGTTCTGGGATACTGGGAACCTGTAAATGTGTCACACAAATCCACTGATGTTAACTGGTCCTTTAGTGGCAGGGGGCACCAGGGGCACTCAGACACCTACCAGGGCTCAGTGTGAGACAAACAGTGCCTTTGTGATTGCTGGAACATGGAAATGGGTTGCAGTGACATCAATGTACCATGGGAACCTTCAGATTAGCTGTGCTGGCTTTGTGATTTTGAAATCTGCGCACTCTTATCCAGTGCCTCTCTGGGGTCAGTCCCAGCACTCATGACACATTTTGCAGTTTTGGTAGCCATTCATTCATATTAATCCATGTGAGTTGGAAAAAAAGTTGATATAGAGAAAATGTGATTCATCTTATAAAATTGGAGCTCTTTGTTCTTTCACCTTGTCTGGACACATGATTTCTAGAAAATATCAACTAAGTCCTGAAAGTATTACGTTCTGTCTGATGCAAAGTGGTTGTGAAAAGGTAGCACATGCCATTCCTCTCAGAGCACAGCAGTCTGGCAGTCTAACTTCTTTTCCATGAAAACAGGAGGGAATTAACCATGCAGTGCTTTTGAGGGCGCTTTCTCCTTGAACATCGACTGGGAGGGAATGTGACTAAGAAGGAATAAATGCGGATGAGGAATAAAATGTTTATTTATTTATTTGTATGTAATTTATATCAAATGCATGTACATTTGAACCTCTCCATTTATCTACATTCATGAGCTACACAAGGAGGCATGGTTTTGTATTTTTATAATATGATTCTAGACAGGAATCTGTCAGAAAAATATTTTTTTAGGTTCTTTTGGTGGTATGCACATTGTGCAGAAAATCTTCAAGTAACATTGTGCAATGAAAATCTCCGCTCAACAGCATAAACAGCAGTTCTTGGACTAAGACTGACACAGAGAGTGTCTTGCTGAGGAACAACATGTGAATGATTAAGCCGCTGCTGATTAAGCTTGCAAAAATGAAACCCAGGGTTCTGCAGCACCCCTCTGTAGCCATGTGCTCCTAATTTTCCACTACTCATACTTATCCTCATCTCATCACATAAACTTCATATCAGACCTCCCCAAAACAAAATGCGTAATAAAAAAATTTAATAAATAAAAGACACACACACACACACACACACACACACACACACACACACACACACAGTGCCATAAGATCCTTTACATCCCTGCCATATACACACTGTGTATAATTCTGCATGCACGTTGCAGAATGCATATGCAACATACAGCAGAGCTTCCTGTTTGTTGGATACATGCAGGTTAGTTGAGCGTTTCATTTTCCTCTGGCTGGCTGCGATGGAGCGCTGTGTGGAAGGTTTGCGGTTGGTCCTGTGTGTAAAGCCAAGCCACACACAGGCTGGTTGAAAGTGGTAGGTGTTACTCTGTGCTCGGCAGACATGAGATTTGACTCATCTTGCTCTCGTTTGCTCTTCCAATACATGAACACAGGACCATTTAGTCATATAACGAAACATGCAGCAACAGAAGCCAGAGGATGTGTCTGTCAGAGGAGGTTTGAAAGAAAATGCACTCATTCAGATTTACTCTCCTTAACAAGTGTTAATATGAAAGGCAGTTTAACTCATTAATCGACCCATCGGTGAATCCAGGCTTACATTCCTATTAGTTTCATGGACTGTTCAAGTTACTGAATAATATGCTATTCTGATAGTAACAGTATAAACATGTAGTTTAATGGTTGAAATATATAGATAGAAAGAATTTGCTATAAAAACTGACATCTATGGGAGTATTTTCAGTAAGATCGTTTTACCTCATGTTCTGCAGGAGAAAAAAGCACAAATTACAGATTCTCTTGGCTCTCCCACGTGTGAGAACCAGAGGGCGCCCTATACCTCAAACCACAAGCACCAGGCTTTAAGGCTTATTAAACTCGGTTTCATTGTATACTGTATGTGTTTGATTATCAATGGTCTTACAGTGGATTTTCCGCCCTTTTGTTGCTCACATGTTTCTGATCTATTGTTTGCTTTTTTATGTTTTGGGAAAAGAATGAAGTGATTTTGATGGGATCATAATGATTACCACATGGGCCGGGAGGAAGTGTATACCCAGTTCAGAAGGGAATGTATATGCTTGATTGAACAGCAATGGGAAACTCTTTGGTTAAATACAGCTGTGAGTTGAGGAAATATTTTGAAGACCTTATTTTACCATCTTTATAAATCATTTGCTACTTAGTGAACCAAGTGCCTGCTGCAAATACTGGTATGGCAGATTGGTTTAATGGTGATATACTGTAAATAAATCATTATATAAATGAAGTAGGGTAAAATGTACTGCTTTTAAGGTTGTGCTGGCTTTATATTGAAATAAATGAAAGTAAACATGAACATTTCATTTTGTGGACTATTTATCAACTTTCCATTAATGAAAGGAGAAAACCTAAACAAGTCAAATAGCTTTAGTATTACTTCAATGGAAAATTCACAAACATACTGTTTGTATGTACAAGTGTGCTGACATCTGAATGTTATGACATGTGTTTTGTGTTGGGAATCCTATGGTGCTCTTTTAGGGGTCAAAGGTACACATTGCCGCTATGCAGTCAGCCTGAGAGCAGTGCATACTGGCCCTGTGGGATAATCCTGAGTTGTGAGTGCTTAACTATATATAATGAGCATGAAGCTAGATTCAAAGATAAACAGCCTTAACTTAGCTGGCTTAATACTCAGCATTATATTTGCATACTTGCAAATTTAGTTAACTCATCCATCTAGTAGAAGAAGAAGAAGAAGAATCTTTGTAGTATAATCCTCAAAGGAAATGGAAACAGTCTCAATAAATCAAAATGTCATGTTGAAATGCACCATGGGCACCTGGTATATATTATAACTCCATCCATATGTCCATTTTCTGTACCGTCTATCCTACACAGGGTCGCGGGGAACCTGCAGCCTATCCCAGAAACTCGGGGCACCTGGTCGGACACCCAGGACGGGGTGCCAACACATTGCAGGACACACACACACACGCACATGCACACGCACACTCTCATATTATAACTTTCTTTTATTATTTCTTTCACATATTATACAATTCTTTATATCCATTTCATAAGAAAGTGTATTGTACAATAGTTTTTATGGACTACCACAGTTCTGTGTATGTTTATGAGAAAGCAAAACTATTTTATAGTGAAAGACATTCTTCTCTTGCTATATATTTATGGGGAATGACGGCACACTGTCCTGATTGACACACTTCAAATATGTAAACACAGATGTAATATGTGGTACAGTGTGTTTAAGGTAATTATAATGCTATTCTGGTATGGCCACATGCCTGTGGATTAATTTGCTAAAGACACATACCAATGACACAACAAGAGCTTCAGGTTGTGAAAGTCCTCTGACGCTATTTACTTTCCGGTAGATGACATCTGGTAGTTGAATACTTTCCCTTATATTTAATGATTAAATGCACATGTTTCCCTATTGCAATGCTGTTCATTTCTTTTCTTTTATTAAGGCTAATTTTATTCTTTCATCCATTCATTTATCAATCTTCAGTAACTATTTTATCCTGGTCAGGGTCACAGTGGATCTGAAGCGTAGGACCAGGAACTACTACTGTTGGGTCCTGGAGCAAGGCCCTTAACCCTGAACTACTCAGTTGAATAAAATGAGAGAAATGTAAGTTGCTCTGGATAATGGTGTCTGCCAAATGCCGTAAAGACAATAACTGCCTTTTGGTAATCTCAGGAAAAGGAGGCTTATGGCACTTTCTGCATTAAGATAGGATAAGATAAGATTAAAAGTTTACTGATACCACACTGGGGAAATTCCCTCATTAGAGTAGCTCAATTACACAAAAAACAGATTAGAATTTTAAAAATTGTATATATTTGTATGTATGTTTGTGTATGTGTATATCTACATATATATATATATATATATATATATATATATATATATATAAATATATATATATATATATATATATATATATATATATATATATATATATATATATATATACACACACACACACAGAGATAAGAATAATAGTAGTAAAAATTATAATAATGGTAATAAATACACTATGAACACCACAATTTATGTACAGATGAATACAAATATGAATATATACAGATGAGTAACACCTCGTTTATATACAGATAAGTGATGAATGGATTATTGCACAGTTAACAGTAGAGGTTGAGCAACAAATAGTAATAAGTGAATAAATGTTCATATAATATCATTATGTTGTTTTTTTGCATTAAAGAGTCTGACTGTAGGGATGAAGGACCAGCAGTAGCGCTCCTTCTTTCACTGACAGTGCAGCAGTCTGCTGCTGAAGGAGCTGCTCAGGGACCCCAGTGTCTCATACAGGGGAGTGAGAGGAATTGCCCATGATTGACTCCAGCTTAACAAACATCCTCCTCTCCCCTATTACCTCTATGCTGTCCAGAGGGCAGACCAGGACAGAGCTAGCCCTTTTAGCCAGTTTGTTAAGATGTTTCCTGTCCCTCTCTGTGCTCCCGACGTCCCAGAAGACTACAGCATAGAAGATAGCAGATGCTACCACAGTGTCATAGAACAAGTCCTGCACACACCGAAAGACTTCGGTCTTCTCAGCAGGTGGAGATGACTGTCCCTTTTTATACAGGACATCTGTGTTTATGGACCAGTCCAGTTTATTGTTTAGGTGAACACCCAGGAATTTGTATGTCTCCACCCTCTCGATGTCAACACTCACGGTGGATGTTCACCGTGTAGACCAGTGTGGCCTCCTATGGAGGTCAACGGCCATCACCTTTGTCTTGCTGGTGTTGAGGCAATGGTGATTTAACTCACACCAGTTGACAAAGTTAGCGATGACCTCCCGGAATTCCTCATCGTTCTCTTCTGATACTCATCCAACAATGACACTATCATCAGAGAACTTCTGCATGTGGCAGCTGCTGGTATTATGCCTGCAGTCCACTGTGCACAGGGTAAAGAGAAAGGGAGTGAGCACTGTACCCTGTGGTGATTGTTGGTGATCCATGCAGCCAGTTGGCGCATTATTCATTTGAATAGTTAAGACACAAAATAACCCCATATCAATAATTTCATTTAAGCTCACTCATGCTTTGTGTGGGAATAGTAAATGTTGCTTTAGTCAATCCTAAAGTTTTCCAGATTCCTTGCCTGCTGATTACTTGTCCCACTGTTACTGAACTTCTGTGATTCAAGTATTACTACCACACATGGCAAATCCAGACATCATTCACAAAGCTTGCACCTGGGAAGGGTTTACGGTCCAAAGGCACAGAGCAGCACGAATATTAAGTGTTTCCTGATGTTGGTATTAACTCCATATGGGAATGGGATATCAGTGCCTGCATGAAAGGGCACTAAAATAGGGAAGCCAGAGGATGAATTTTGACACTGTTCTCTTGTCGTTTTGTTGTCGTCTCCCATTAGTGGTCTCATGAAATTAAGTGAATGTGGAAAATAAGTCCAAAAATCATTATCACAATACTTTTTTGTATTTGTATACACAATACAAATTTTGATATGCAGTTCTCGAAATCCAGTGGGTTTTTGAAACAAACACACCATAATTTGGAATAACTATGACACTTGCAGTTGGTCTTTATTATTGTACTACCGATACTCCGAACCTTGATCATCCATCTTCAGGAATCACTTTATCATCATTTTAGAGTTGTGGTGGATCCAGAGCCTATTGCAGGAACACAGGATGTGTAATTGGAATACCACCCCGGATGGGACATAAGTCCATCACAAGGCACCATTCACACACACACATTCAGACACAGGGGCAATTTACTGTAGCCAAACTCCTCATAAACATTAACTGAATGAATTGAGCTGAGGTCCCTATAGCCTTGAGCCAGCAATGCTACCATCTGTGCCACTGTGCTGCCCACAATATACTTAAAAAAAGTGAAAATGAAACAATATCATATCAGCATAGCATGCAGTGATGTAGCAAACAACTTGCAATTTGGTTAAGGTCCGGCGATTGACCTTCCACTTTTCCCCATGATAAAGTCCTTTGTTGAATTGGCAGTGTGTTTTGGATCATTGTCTTGTTGCATGATAAAGTTCCTCTCAATTAATTTCTTTGTAAATGGACAGACAAAATGCTCCTGTAAACTTCTGAATTCATTCTGCTGCTACCATCATGAGTTACATCATCAATGAACATTAGTGAGCCTGTTCCAGAAGCAGCCATGCAAGTCCAAGCCATGACACTAGCTCCACCATGTTTCACAGATGACTTCTAGGTTTTGGATCAGGAGCAGATCCATTCTTTGTCCACACTTTGTCCTTTCCAGTACATTCAGTGTCTGTTGCTCAGTACACCAGGGGTTTCTTTCTTTTTCAGGACATTTCAAATTGTTGTATTGGCTATGCCGAAAGTTTGTGCATTGCCTCTGACTGATTTTCCTTCTTTTCTCAGCTTCAAAATGGCTTGCTTTCTCCCAGAGACAGTGATCTGATTTTCATATTGGCTTTTCATTTTTAGCAACAAATGCAGTCTAAAACTGGAGGCTAAAACCAAGAGTAGATTTTTAGAGTAATTTAATGTTTAAAAAATCAATCAAACAGGACATACCTAGGTACAAGAAACACGTGTCAATCATCTGTTCCAATATTTTTGCTCACCTAAAAACTGGGTGGTCTGTGTTCTATGTCATTCAACACATCTATATATATATAAATAAAAGGTGAAATTCCAAATCCCTGAATTCTAAATTCTAAATACTTTCTTCGCTTATTCATTGTTTGATCTCAAATCCAAATGTCTTCAGCCTACAGCAAAAGCAATTTTAATTTGTCATGGCAATA
The DNA here is from genome assembly GCF_001660625.3 of Ictalurus punctatus. Classification (NCBI taxonomy): domain Eukaryota; kingdom Metazoa; phylum Chordata; class Actinopteri; order Siluriformes; family Ictaluridae; genus Ictalurus; species Ictalurus punctatus. The sequence goes on from NC_030436.2 coordinate 14,347,629, forward strand.
GTTTCAGAGGGGACTGTATAATTCAGTTTTTAGCCCTTATGTGTTGTATGTGTACCTGTAGTATGCATGCATACAGTAAACATGCATTGATTTGACTTTACAACTCTGAAAATTGTGGATTCATTCCATGAAGAAACTGCAGGAAATTCTTACACCCTGAGCCTGCCTCTGTCAAAATCTATTAAACCCCAGCCCCCCTGCTTCCACAGATTTGCTAATCTGCTTCAGTCAGCCATTAAAGAGGCCTCTGAGGGCAGGGAGGTATGAGGCATTCCCCAGCAGGTTCGACAGAACATGTGGATTAAGGAGGCAAATGCGTATCAGATGGAGACTCCAATGGAGACTTTGGTTGTCCAATAGCCAGTGACAGAACACTTCAGTTTTTGGGGGCCAACAGTGTCTCAATAAATGCTCAAAATATTTGAAGAATAATCATGCTTTAACACCCTAGATAGTATACAAAGTAACACCCACATGATTCCAGCCCAGATGTTGCCTTTTCCAAAACTTTTTTCAAAATGTCAACCTTGTTGGGACCAAACTCTGGAAATGGTCCCCTGAGACCATGTTAATGGGGACAGTTCCATGACAAGGTCTACTCATTCCATAATGAGAAAACCCTGGCACGAGGAAGAAGAGCTGGCACTATATCACAAGACCAGCTACGCCACTGTGTGAACTTAGAATGGAGAAAGAAGTGTACAATTAATGGGCAGGGCTTGGGAGGGGGGCTTCAGGAATTTTATGGGGGTGGAGAAGAAAACGTGAAAGGGAGAGGGTGTATTTACAAATTTTTGGCAAAGTCACAGTGTTACAGTGGCTCGCTAACAGAGTGGGCTAAAAGGAGGGAGTGCCATTTAACTTAATCAGGTAGGTGTGTTCCTATGTGGTCTGTAATATGTTAGAGGAAATTATAGAATTATAGTGTTTTATGGTTTTATTACTCATCTGCATTAGGGCCCCTTTGTTCAACATTTCCCACCCTATTTTGTGGATTTGATTCCAAGAAGACTTTACACTTATGGGCTGAATTTTTTGCATTTTTGTTTAACATTGCTTGAATTCAGTGGGATATCTGGTAATTAAAAGGATGTGCATTTTGCAAATTTTTATTTAATTCACAACCAGTGTATAAAGAAATGCTGTCGAGAGGCATATAATGTTTTGGTGTTCTTAGCTTGTATCTACACATGCATACCTGTATTGTTTTAGACTTTCTACTTTGCACTCACATTAAACTCTATGTACATTTATATATCTTGTGAACATTTTACTTTATTTTTAGATTAAATTAGATTAGATTCAACTTTGTCATTATTTTGTTGTCTCTTTTAATGGATTTTCTTGATTTGTTTTAATAGTTATGAAGGTGAACATGTGCTTTCTCCTCCAGTTATTGGGCGTCTTCCATTTCTCATGATGATGCACCTAGCTTCTCTCCTGCTGACTGCTGGATTTTTGCACCTTGCTTTGGCCAATGGGGTTGACCAATTGTCCTGGTTTTACCGAATGCAACCCTCGGCCATCATGGAGCCTGACAGCACTGGGGGAGACTGTCCAGCTGAGTGCGACTGCCCACCAACCTTTCCCATTGCCATGTACTGCAACAACCGTGGCATGAAACAGATGCCATACATCCCCTCTCGCATGAAATATATCTATCTTCAGCACAACCTAATAACTACAGTCTCAGATGAGGCATTTAAAAATGGCACCAACCTAGTGTGGGTCATGCTGCATGAGAACCAGATTGCTGAGATGGGAAAAAGGGCCTTTGCTATTCTAGTGAACCTGGACCGCCTGTACTTGAATGGCAACAACCTGACTGAGGTGCCATCTAACCTTCCTCACTCTTTACGTGACTTGCGTCTCAACCATAACAAAATTGACAAAGTGTCGCCCAGTGCTTTTGAAGGCATGGAGAATCTGACAACCTTGCTACTCAACCACAATGCTATCCAGGACCTAGGCAGCACTCTGAAGGGCCTGAAGTCTCTCATCTTGCTCGATGTGAGTAAAAACCAGTTGAAGAAAGTACCAGATGACCTGCCCACCATGCTGCACCAGCTCTATTTGGGCTCCAACTCCATTGATGCCATCCCAGGCAACTTCTTTAACCAGTTCAACAACCTGCAGTATGTGCGCTTATCCCACAATACCCTCACAGATAAGGGTATTCCACCAAACACCTTCAATGTAAGTAGTCTGGTAGAACTGGACCTCTCCTTCAACAAACTGGAAAGGATCCCAGCGGTTAGCACCAGCCTCGAAAACCTCTATCTACAAGCCAACCAAATCAAAGGTATGGTTGTTTTGGGTTTACTTCTATAAAGCCCATGTTTTCAGTTTGTTCTGTGAAAAATCTTCAGATTTGCCATTATGTAATGTATAAGTTTTATTAAAGGTTGTTCTATGTCTATTAGAATGTCTTAAATTGTGAAACAGAGGATTTCCCTATTTAGGCATTGTTCCAAGTTACTTTAGGAAGCTACTATATGTATACATCAAGCTTGCCAACTTAGTAATATAATCAGTATTTTCCATTTGGGTGAATTGGGTACGTGCCCATAAATTATTGAAGTTATGGTTTGCCTTTGGATTACTAACACATAAAAAATTATTTTCAAAACTCTGCTTGATCACAGAGTTTTCCCTGGGCAGTTTCTGCAGTGTGGTGGACGTAATGAACTTCTCCAAACTAAAGGTCCTTCGTCTGGAAGGCAATGAGATCACACATAGGGATGTCCCATCTGACTTGAATATGTGCCTCCGCTTTGCCTCAGACATTGCCCTGTAACTGTTCCATCAGGGCATTAGAGGGCAGTCCCATGCAGTTGTCTTCTCTGTAACTATTCCACTAAATACTCAAAAAATTTTGTGCTGTTTTATTGTTTTCTCCATGTTTATCATGAAATGTAATACTGTTTATGTTTGTCTTAAAGAAGGAGTAACAAAGGAGTTTTTGGTGGTACATGTATATGGTTGGTGCATGTTTTTCTACCTGATTTGTGGGTGTTTGCTTTAGTATGTTTTACGTTATAGCTAAGAATTATGTCTACAGCATAGTTTGTATGTGTGCATATATCTCTGCATGTTGGTCATATTTTGAAGTCAGAGCAAAAGTAAAAGACATGATGAGTTGTTTTTTCTCATTTTAAAATCTGTTTACTTTCTGAACATGTCTCTCTTAGAATAACTTGATTTTCATGCATTTTTGGAATGTTTGTTATGCATTGTGTGTATTGTAGGCAGCATGTTAGAAGACTATGGTCTGGACGTGTTCCAAGAACTTTAACCTGAGTGAACAAAAGTAATAAATATTTTTAGTTTTTAAAAAAAAATACTGTGAATCTTTACATTGCTTGTTTACTTAATAACTTCCCTTTCTAAAAAGGAAGTAGGCAAAACCAAATGTGTCTTCCCATACCTAAAAATCAATATGGAAATTTGGCTCCACCTTCTGGAGGAAAAGTACTTAATGTCCACGGTTAAATATGGTGGTGGCTCTTTAATGTTTTGGGGATGTTTTTCTGCCAGAGTACCTGGACATTTTGTTAGGATATATGGCATCATGGACTCTAACAAATATCCACAGATATTAAATGAACACCTGACAGCCTCTGCCAGGAAGCTTAAAATGGGCCGTGGTTAGATCTTCCAGCAGGACAATGATCCAAAACATACATCAAAACCAACACAAAAATGGTTTACTGACTACTAAATCAAGGTCCTGCCATGGCCATCCCAGACTCCTGACTTGAACCCCATAGAAACCTGTGGAGTGAACTGAAGAGAAGAGTCCACCAGCGTGGACCTCGAAATTTGAAGGATGTGGAGAGATTCTGTATAGAGGAATGGTCTCAGATCCCTTGCCAACCTTCAACCTCCTCAGGTATTATAGGAGAAGATTCAGAGCTGTTATCTTGGCAAAGGGAGCTAGCAGGAAGTATTGACTAAAAGGGTGCCAATAATTTCTGCACATCTATATTTAACTAATATAGTTGTAGGAAATAGACCTGATTTTTGTTTGCAATTGTTTGATATCCATGAGCGCAGAGTTTTTTTTGTTTTTTTTTTAAATTTTAACAAATGATTAAAAGTTTAAACAATAAAGACAATGCTTCACAGCCTTTGCTCATATTTACCAAGGGTGCTAATATTAGTGTGGGCACTGTAATAACTATACTATATGCTACTAAATGATACTGTTCATCTCATAGCATATCGTACATTTTAATTTATTTGTAAATGAGGTGGAATATAACACTGAACATTACAATTCTACCACTTTAATAAGTTATGATACAAATCATAAATGATTATGCCCCAAGAAATATGATCAAGAATAACATGCAGGGCTGGATCACGATTCGGCAAGGACCATGTCTTTGGAGCCCACTACTATCAATTGTGTCCTACAAATGCAAACCTCAGTATCTACTGTATACCAACACTTAAATGGAGACAAGCTCACTTACAGTACTACTCACTTACTGCAATCTGACTTTTTCTGATTGTAAAAGCTCAAAACTGTCTGATGTGTACCAGGTTTTTTCCTTACGACAATTAAGAAGCGAGAGTCCCACCTTTTCCATTGGATTTTTTTACGGCTGCTTCTAAGGTCAAACAGACTTCATACAAATCCATAATGAACATTTTCACACTATCTGTTGTTGCCCAGATGAGGATGGGTTCCCTTCTGAGTCGGGTTCCTCTCAAGGTTTCTTCCTCTTAAAACATCTTAGGGAGTCAGTGGCTTGCTCAGTTGGGATAAATTCACACCTTTCATATCTGTATACCGTGTTGATATTTCTGTAAAGCTGCTTTGAGACAATGTCTATTGTAAAAAGCGCAATACAAATAAAATTGAAGTGCATTGAAAGTATTGACTTTTTCTGGCCAGGCTTTATTACATTAGTCTCTTTCTTGCCTTCCTCCTCACAAAATTTAGTTGAGACATGTTGACACATTCTACTCTGCAGTAATTTTTTTTTATTCTGCTTAAAAGGGACAATGTCTGCTAACCCTGGCAGTAAGTTCCTGCAATGTCTCAAGCAACTTAATTGGGCACTTCCCAGAGCCAGAAATGAAAGATCTGATTTGGGTCAGCTTGTTGGCAAAGCTCATGTCCAGGTCTGATGCATTGGCAAGAGAGAGTATGTATGCCTATAGACAACTGATCTGACATAAACGTGACTCCAAAGAGATTAATTCAATGCTTGTAAATGTCCAAGTGACAGACATGGCAAGTGAATAATATATCACTGACCACATAAAACATCACTGCTTTCAAATTCTTTCTTCTCTCAACTGGCTCCCATGGCACTAAGCTCTCACCCACAAATGTTTTGGGTTTCCTGTTTTGCTGATGATTGTGCTATTGATCATAACGTATGCATCTGGGGTAATGAGAGCATTACTGGAAACTGCAGTAGTGCAAATGTGTTCCTCACAGCTAAGAATAATGCTGCTGTCATCGTTTTCAGATGGTTTTTCAAAAGAAGTTGACAATGGCTAGAACACTGTGAAGCAAAACTGCCTCTCTTTTCAGAACCACTGTGCTACACTGTGTGGCCATAAGTATGTGGACACTTGATCACTGAACATCCCATTCAAAACCATGAGCAATAATATCGACTTGTTCCATCATTTCCGATATAATAACCTCCACTCTTCTGAGAAGTCTTTTCTCTAGATTTTGGAACGTTGCCCATTCAGTCAGAAGAGCACAAGAGGTTGGGTACTGAGGCCCGGTAAGAAAGCCTGGTGTGAAGTTCGTATTTCAGTTCATCCCAAAGATGTTCAGTGGGGTTGAGGTTAGAGAACTGTGCTTTGGGGGTTTCCCCTGGGTACTCCTGTTTCCTCCACCAGTCCAATGGCATGCGTTATAGGCTGACAGGCATAATTGTTCATAGTGTGTGAATGTGTGTGCGATTGTGTCCTGCAGTGGATTGTCACCAAGTCCATCGTGTTCCCTGCCTTCTGCCATGAGATCTCTGTGATAGGCTCCAGGCTCCCTACAACCGTGTGTAGCATAAGCGGTACAGAAAATGGACGGATGGATACTGTGTGTGTGTGTGTGTGTGTGTGTGTGTGTGTGTGTGTGGTCAGTCCTACGCCCGGGACACTGGCTCCACTGGCTCAGGCCATAATCCAGCCTTGCTAACATGACATAACAGGATAAAACAGTAGGTATTACATATCACTGTATATAGTAGGGATACAGATGTTTAATGTGTTCTAAACAGTTAAGATTAATAGAGGCTACAGGTGTAGTTGTAATGTACCAAAACAGTTGCATGAGCAGGAGGTTTTTAGTTTCAAGCGGGTGTGACAGATCATATAAATTCATCACTGCACTTGCATTTGCATGGTAACTTCCTGCTTAGGGTTGTGGTGCTTTAAATTAGTATACTAGTTTTTTTTATATTTTGTGAAATAGAATCAAAATATCATGGCCAGGTACAAACAAAAATAATAACTGCGTGAACAGAATTACCAAAAACAATCCCACACACAGAGACCAGATATATCTGAGACCAGTTTTAGCCAGAATTAAAAGACAGTACTGGCATTTATACCTCTGGATTTTTCTTTGTCTAGTGTTTTCTAGTGTTTCTAGGCATAGTGGTTCTTGATCTCTATAATAATTAACTCAAGTTTGAAAATAACATACTACTCAATGAAAGGATGGCAAACTAAAGGGAATTGCACAAAGGAAGGAATTTGGTGATGTGCACACACTCACTCAGCTGCAGTCTGAAGAATGTGAAATTGCACAATTGAGTCTTATCACCATTGTTCTTTTCTGGAAAAGGAATTTACTCTGTGCTGAGTGTGAACTTGTGTTAGTCAAGAGTTTCAGACAAAACAGTCAGTCAGCATTTTAGACTTGATGTTGACAGGGTTTCAGATCATTTGTCCATAGTAAATTCCTTAATAACACCTTGTCATGAGCATAATAACGGACCATCACACAAAGGATTAGAGCCACAAGGGGCATAACATGAATTTGGTACCTCACACATATCTTCTGGAGTGAGCTGGACACATGGCCTACTTTTTAATTTTTATTAATACATATACTCTAAAGGGTGCTTTTAAATTTGCCTGGAATAAGCGTTGTTCTATATTAAAACTGAGATTTCCTATAGAATCAGTGTAATTAAGGTGAGGAAAGGCAAAAAACAAAAACAAAAACAAAAAACAGTGACTACAGACAGATGTCAAATTACTCTCTAATCCAGGAGTCTCCAACCTTTTTTTCATTTGAGAGCTATTTTAAAAAATAATAATAAAAAGTGGCTGAGAGCTACTCATGTCATACAATACTTACAATCTTTGACATAATGTATCAAAACTCTCAAAGTAACAAAACTGATATACACCTGAAGGAGTCAGAGAAGAAAACAGAATCAGAGAATACAGTTCTTTATGGAAAACAGCACACTTTGTTATACACATAACTATACGGTTGCTTACGTATATACAGTAATGAAAGTCCAAACTAAATTAAACTGGAATATAAACAGCAGTAGCATTTCAAATGTTTGCCTGCATTCTGAACTAAAATGTACACAACATGAATGAGAGTGCATGGTAAATGAGAAAAGTGCATGATGGGCCACAAGTATGACATGAAGTGCATTCAAACTTATTTACAGTTAATGAGCTGACTGACACTGCATTGATTCCACAAGAGAGGTATATGCTGGTGTGAATGCACTTAGGTTCACTCTTATGCACTCATAAGGAAATAAAGCGGTGAAGTTACTCCTTCTCAACCATCTGACTTCTGTGTGACGGAGGAGATCGCCATACTCTGCAGAAATTTCATCAAGAAACAGTTTGAAACATCTGTGTTGTTTGGACTTTGCTCGAATCGAGTTGATAATCCGAATAACCGGTTTCATGACATGATCAAAACCCATAACCTTAGTGCAGATCGCCTGCTGATGAATGATGCAGTGATAGTTCAGAAATTTAGGAAAGTCTGGGTCCGGCCTTGCAATGTGCAATAACTCCACAGAGTGGCGCCCTATCACGACTGGACCTGTCTGTTGTCATAGAAACCAGCTTTTCAAGGGACACGCTTTTTTTCCATGAAGTAGTTCTGCAAAACGTTGTAGATGTCGACTCCTCTGGTTGTGGTTTTCAGAGGATGTAAAAAAAAATAATAATAAAAAAAAACTCCTCTTTGGTGGAAAAATCATGAAAAACCATCCGGACAAAAACAACCAACTGGGCTGAATCACTAAAGTTCACCGATTCATCACATTGAAATGAAAACCAGTGACACCTGTGCAGGTCCTGTTCTAACTGTCCCATCCATCTGAAGAAAGCAAGGAAACTCTCCTTGCCACTGTGTTGGCACTGAGCTGGACATCAGTGATAGCGGACTTCATTTCTGTCTTGCTTTTGTGGTCCCTGAACAAAGTTTCAGCCATCGCAGTCATCTCCTTCCTTCACCGCGGCGCCATCGGTGAACGGCTTCTTATGTTTTGTCACTTTAAGTGATGCCTCTGTTACAGAATTTCCTCTCTTTATCGGTTTGGTGAATAAAGATTGTTGTTTTTGTTATGTTGCTTTCAGCTGCTTCACTTTTCCAGTTCGTAGCCCGCTACCCACAGGAAAGTCCGGTGTAAAGTTACCATGAACTTGAGTGAAATGGCGCTCAACATCGCATCTCTTACCGACAGCAGCGCCAGCGCCGCAAATTAGGCTCGCACACATCTTCCGCTTACATTGGTGAAGAAACATTCACTCTCCCGTTCCTATGGAAATAGTATGTGTTCTTCATTTTGTTTGGTGGAACACTGTCTTTACTCATCCTGAAGCAAAGAGCATTTTATAGCTCATACTATAATATAATATGAGCATGATGTGCTTGATTGAAACTTTGGCGTGACGTCAGAAGTGGCAAATAAATACTACATTTTGATTGGAGGGGGCGGGATAGGAAGTGGTATAGCCCACTCTGATTGGATGAGATAGGAAAGCGTTTCCAGAATGTCTTCGCGAGCTATCTACAATCAGGCCACGCGCTACTGGTAGATCGCGAGCGACGTGTTGGAGACCCCTGCAGTCTAATCTAACAGTTTTATTGTTAAAGTCAAGAAGTAGTGCACATAAATGGCTTAAATAGCCACAAGTTAGCCATAAGTGCACTGCAGGCTGTCTGTGACTAATCTGTGTTGTTTCCCTGAAATATGTTAATATCCCGAATGTAATGGTTTTTTTGTTTGTTTTTTTTATCATTCACGAGGACAAGGTTTCTTTTTTACAAAAAGGTTTCACACAGGCGTGTGTGTCCTGGCCTTGAACAATACTCCCTTCTTAGGCCTCAATGAGCTTCTGTCCGTTTCTATCTACTGAAAGCTCCCTTCCTAAGGCCTTATCCTAACTCCTTAATTGGTATCTGGCCTCAAGGTTATTTACTTACACAAGCGAATATCTACTGCCAATTTATTGCTGTTCAGAAAGGTGCCAGCTGATACAGAAGAACAATTATTGTACACTAAGACACAGAGTTCATTTAACTCAATACACACTCAGAATATAACTTGATCAAACATTGTTCTATGGATTTTAGATTTCTAAATTCTAAATGTTGGTTAGAAAAAACTATGGAAAATATTTATGAAGCGTATTCAATATGTGCAGCTAACATTAATTCTAATGTTAGTTGCACATATTGAATACACTTGTGCACTTTTACATTCTGTGCAGATTCATTCGTTGAACCATCTAAATAGTTAATTGCTAGAACATCAAAATTATTTTATTTTGAAAACTAAATCAATTAACTGTGGAGATGACTAATCAAATGCAGTGGGGTTTTTTTCTGCAGCTAATTATAGTGCTCAAAGATGCACAAAAACAACCTGTTGACAGTGTTATGCGGGTTTGACACGAGTCAGGCCTGGTGGCTTGGTTAAGCCTTTATTACAGTCATTTGCAGTCTTAGAAAAATATAAGTAACCTTCGATGACATCAGAAACCCAAGAACGCAATAAACAATGCTTGCATGTATAAGAATACTTGTTTGGAAAATTGTCAATATTAAATAGATCATGGAATTCTCCTGACTAACTTTTACATCGGTTACGAGTGTTAAGTTTCTAATGTCTTGAGTTGATTTATTAACCCGTTCCCAGTCCCCCAACCAATAAATGTATGTAAAAAGTATAAGCGTGTGGGGCTTAGAAAGGGTTGAATAATCTGTGTTGTTTCCCTGAAATATGTTAATATCCCTAATGTAATGGGGTTTTTTTTTATGCACGGCCTAACTGAGTATATGTGTTCAGAGGGAGGAGGGTCACTGGAATAAAGTTCTGGAATAAAGTTCTGGAATAAAGTTCTGGAATAAAGTTGGTTCGACGTTCGATATTCGCGGAAATGCGGAAATTAAGGGACCGTCTCTAAAGTTACATACAAACACGTTCTAACTTCAACAGGATTTGAAGGGAATGATGTACAGTCACACAACCAACTGTAAAGTCTTCAACTAGGTGTCAGCAATGATCCACACCTTTTAGATTTTTGATATTTAACAAAATAAACTATTAAATCATATATAAATATTGTCATGTATTTTATTACTGCATGGGCCCATACACAAAATATACCATTTTTTAAACCTCAATAGCATCTAGGTGTCAGGCATGAGACACACCTTTTATTTTTTATATTTATTAAAATGAGCTATTAAATCACATTTAAATTAGACACGAATTTCACTACAGAATGGGCCCATACACAAAATATACAATTTTTAAAATCTCAATAGCATTTGAAGGGAATGATGTACACTCACAAAACCAACTGGAAAGTGTTTGTTTACAAGTGTGTGTTGTGTATGTAAGAGAGTGTGTGAATGAAAGAGAGAGACTGAGAGAGAGGGTGAGAGAGTGAGAGAGACACTAATTGATTACTGAGCAATTTGATAAGATTACTATGATCATTTTTCAGAGTGAATGTCACTGCTGCAAGAGGTGGTTTCATGTGGCAATTAAAAGAAAACAAATAAAAATGTTGGAAATATTAAAACATTCATGGATCATCATTTCTTTTAATTCTTTCATTAATAGGACATCTATTTTTTGAAGAAAACCATGCAATCCAGCACGAATCATTTTAACCCCCTTTATGCATTCATGAAGGTTTTTTTTGTTCCTGCAATGTAGGGTTAATTATCAAAAATCTAAAAGGTGTTTGTCATACCCGAGACCTAGATGAACACTTTCCAGTTGGTTGTGTGACTGTAAGTCATTCCCTTCAAATGCTATTGAAGTTAGAACGTGTTCAATGTCGTATGTAACTTTAGAGACGGTCCCTTAATTTCCGCATTTCCGCGAATATCGAACGTCGAACGAACTTTATTCCAGTAGGAGGGTTGTGGTTATAAAAATCTCATTACTTCAACATACTGTCTGCACTCCCATTCATGTTCATCATTACTGTGTGCTGCATTAGAGTATGAGCGAACACAACATGACACATTCAGTGCTGGAAAACGGCATTGCAGATGATCAGGTAAAAGCTATGTATTGTATTTCATTTATTTGAGTTTTAATTGTATTTGATGTTCAAGAGTTGAATAAATTGGATGGAGCGGTATATGTATTATATTATTCTAGTTTATGAGTTAATCCATTATAGGTGTATAGTTTGTATTAACATGTATAGTTTGTTGAACTGTTTTAGGAAAACAATGCAGGTAAAAACTCCCATGTTGGAAGCATGGATGAAAACACAGACAGGGGGAACTGGAGCAGTAAGGGAGAATATCTGTTGTCTATGATTGGATATGCAGTTGGACTTGGAAACGTATGGAGATTCCCGTATCTAGCGTACAAACATGGAGGCGGTGAGTGAGCAAGGTTTCATCAAAGTGTGGGACTTTACTGTAAGGTCCACAAATATGCTATATATCAATACTTAACTAATGGTTTCAATCATTAGCAAAGGTGTACATATTAATAAGCTCTAAGACATAGATGAATAGCCATTCATGGTAATCGTTATCTATTAACATGTCCTTAACTAATCTGTTTAATTAATATCATGACTATATTATCATTAATCATTAATCATTAATATCATGTACTTCTGTATTAATGTGCTTCTCTGTTTTGATGGTCTGACCGGGTTAGAGTTTCTGTTTATTTAATTTTATTAGTTTTATCTCCTCGGCTTTATGTGCTACACTGTTATATTATTTGTTACAAGTCTTTAAAAGGTAAGGACATTATATTTATTATTGTGTGCAGACTGTTTATCAGTCTTGGTAATTTTGTTGGTTAGTTCAGCTTACCCTCCGAGTTGTTTTCACATTGTGGACAACGTTCGGTTTTTGTAGGCTACACTGCTGTCTCATTTGTTTATGGAGACTTTGGGTGTGTGGATGTTTGGAGGATTGTGAGAGTAAGCAGAACATGCCAATGCTTTGAAGGATGTGAATTGGAACAGAGTAATGTTATTTAATTGCGAATCTGTTTTTAGAGGATTTAAACCTAACATGGTGAACAAATTATACTATAGAATTCAGGCAATTTTTACTGGGGTTATCTCATACAGTGTAGCAAGTAATAATCTGGAAAAACCTTTGTAATATTACAGTCTAAAACTGGATTTAAAGAGAAGCAAACTAGTAAATGAATCACATGTAAATGAATCACACGTAAATGAATCACATGAAAATGTATCACTTGAATATGAATCGCATGAAAATGAATCTCATGAAAATGAATCACATGTAAATTAATCGATCACATGAAAATCTATCGCTTGATTATGAATCTCATGAATATGAATCTCATGAAAATGAATCATACGTGATTAATTCACATGTAAATGAATCACATGTAAATGAATCACATGTAAATGAACCATATGAAAATGAATAAATAAATTAAAGACAATTAATATCATGACTTATGCAGTATTAATAAAGATCATTCACATTTTGCACAAAATGTAGGTTAACCAAACCTTTAGGCTATTTAAGTAAGTTAGGACAATTTGCAGTTTGAAGCCAACACCACTTATAATCCAAATTGCTTTATCAGTGTGATGTTATAAAACAAAATGTAAAATAAAAAATTTAACTAAATAAATAAATAAATAAAGGTTTTGTTTAACATTGAGTTGCTGGCAGATAAACCTACATTACAGCCTATAATTTGAGTTCATCTAGGTTGTTTCCAAACAGACTCTTCATAATGACTCGGAGTTTGTGAATAGATACGATTAATTATTTTCTGATGTCCTAAGGATTAGTGAATGTAATTAATTAATTAATATTAGTTTAGGTATTAGTAGATTGCTTATTTGTGGACCTTAAAATAAAGTGTTACCAGTGTGTCATATTCATATGATTCATATGACTCTTCCCATTATGTCCATATTTGTCCATTATGACCCCTGGTAACCCTTTAGTTCATAACACTTTACTTGAACTCTGTGTCATGACATCGATGTAATACACATGTCTAATGCAACATACCTTCATAAACTGATGTACAGTTTCCATGAATAGTAAAAGTTGTGAAAGTTGTACATAGATAGATGATAGATATGCAGACTTGCACATGACATAGTTATGCCTGCATATGACATATGACACTAAGCACATGATATGGTTATACCTGTGTTACTAACTTAACCTTACGGTGGTGTTAGTGGAGATCTTAGACACCTAGATAAGCATTTCAAGTATGTCATGTCAACTGACATAAACCTGCATAATCATTTAAATAATTTATGATGGTTTATTCCAACAAGCATACCCTATCATAAAGACTTTGATGACACCTAGGGGTCATTTAGAGCCAAACTCCTCATAGACTGAAACTCGAACTGGGGATTGAGACAGGATAGCTGGAGCTGTGAATCTGGCAATGCTACCTCCCCAGTAGGCAGGAAGGGCTTATGTAAGGTCATGTAGCCTTATAAACAGCACTTTTCAGTAAAGTATTAACCTAAATTGTACACTACATTGATTCTCTGTTATTAGGTGCCTTCCTCATTCCTTACGTGGTCATGCTGTCAGTCGCAGGGCTGCCACTCTTTTTCATGGAGAGCTCTGTTGGACAGTTCTGTAGCCAGGGACCCATTAACATGTGGAAATCTGTGCCAATATTGCAAGGTAGGTAGATGCCTTATCAGTGATTATTATATAGTATACATAAACTTTATATAGTGTAATATTATTACACAGTGATTGATAATATTTTTATCTGAGTGATCTGTTTCACCTTTCTAAATATAAATTAACATACATACAGGTGTCAAATTAAAGTATTAAAAAAATTGTCTCTGTTATGCTGTGAGGGGAATTCTACTGGCATGGTTTGGAGCCACTTGTCTCATTAAAAGTGAAGAGTTACAACAGACAGGATCTAGAGGCAGAGGGGTCTAGTAGTTGAAGTTCCTTGGGGATGGAATAGCTGTGACACAATTCAGGGAATACCTTTTGGAAGAATGGTGTTCATTCCAGGGACTTGTAGAATTTTATGCATTTTATTCTTCTTCTTGATGTTGTTTTTATTTTAATTTATCACCTGTCAGTATTTGCGAATTGGGAACATGATTCAGTCTACAGAAGTAACTGAGTGATATGAAAATGTAATAAATGTTTTAAGTGCTTAGGCTCTACAAGAGCACTTTTTTTTGTTAATTTTTATGTTGGTTATAGCTACTGCGATGCAGATAAAAAAAAGAAAAAACTGAAAGAATGTGTTGCCACTTATCCTAAATATGCTTTCTGGATCTTGTGTTTATCATCTTTAACAGAATGAGAATACTGATCATTTCACATAAAAAAGGGAATGTGTATTCTCATCTTGTTTAACCCCACTGACTCCATTAAATGCTTAATAATGTAATAACTGTTAAATTTACTTAATCAAGTCAACCCTCCAAATGAAAGCAATACTGACCATATATCTTTAATTGCCTAATACCTTTCTCAGGTGTTGGAATTACAATGATGGTGGTTGGCACTTTTGTGTCAATCTACTACAACGTCATCATCGCATATGGCATCTACTACATGTTTGCATCATTTCAGTTCCCATTGCCATGGAGCGATTGCTCAAGCTGGTCAGAGATGGACTGCAACAACACTGTCAGAGGTTTGTCAAGCCCTTATCTTCATCACTGTTACAGAAATGTCACATTATTCCATGCAATGCACTATAGGCTGTATCTGTTTTCTTAGAAATTTCATGAATGTGTCACTTCTAATTTAACATGAGTAAGCAGCATTTCTCTTGGTTGGAATTTTGCTTATCATATTGAACCCACTGAACCTAAAAAAAATAAAAATCAGATTAATGCAAACTTAACTAATGCAAAGAAAAAATTGAAAAAATGTGACCATCTGCTACTTACTGAAATTCCTACAGGTAATTGCAGCACCTGCACACAATGCTTAACTATAGCCAGGGGCTATCAGGGGCTACTGCTGTTTAAAACTACTGAAGGATACTGATAATATTCTGAATTTTGTTTTTTATCTCAACAGAGTATTGCAATATGACTGCCTATAACTTGAGTCTCATAGCTGAGAATGTGAGTGTGGTGGCTGATGGGAATCAAAACTGTTCAGAAGAGTTCTTGATTAGAGCCCCATTACAGAGCACCAGCGAGCAGTACTGGGAGTGAGTTCCTCTCTCTCTCTCTCTCTCTCTCTCTCTCTCTCTCTCTCTCTCTCTCTCTCTCTCTCTCTCTCTCTCAGGAATTTATACAAATCAATGATTTGAAGAAACATTGTGTCGGACAGAAATTCAGCTTTTACTTGAAAAAAACAAAAGAACAATGAAACAAAATCCCACAGGACAGCAATATCTGAAAGTTTTCACCTTGATCATTTAATTTGGAAAAATGCAGCTTTTCTTTAAAACACTGAAAGTCTAAATGTTTTCCTTGCTGAACTTAAGATTAGGGTCAATGTTAGGTATACTGCTAGTGCACCGAATCTAAGTAAATCTAATATTAATAGTAATAGAAAAGTGCTCAGGATTTTTGTCATTTTGTTGTGAGAAGGATTTTAAAGTTACCATGAATAATCTGTCGTTTAGCCATGTAGCCCTCCAGCGCACTAGCAGTATGGATGAGACAGGGTCAGTGGTTTGGCACTTGGCCCTCTGCCTGCTATTGGGTTGGATCCTGATCGCTGCAGCTCTCTACAAAGGCATCAAGTCTTCTGGGAAAGTGAGTACTGCATATTAACAAATATTGATTTTGAATGGTTAATATCCTGGGTTAAGATCAGTAAGGTATTAGCTGAGTATATATACCTATACAGTGGAGACCGAATCAGATTGAAAACAATACATCACTGGTACTGCTGTAGAGGTGACAACCTAACATTTATATGCCTTCAGGTTGTGTATTTCACGGCCATATTTCCATATGCGGTCCTGCTCATCCTGCTAATACGTGGCGTTACTCTGGAAGGCGCAAGAGACGGCATTGAATATTACATTGGCTCCCAATCTAACCTTACAAAACTAGCTGAGGCTGAGGCAAGATTCAACATTCAAACTGAGTCTCTAACACCAATTTCTTTCTAGCTTGTAAAATAATGATTATCCTTACACTTCTGCATTATGTTGGGTTCTTTACTCTCACAGGTTTGGAAGGATGCAGCCACTCAGATATTTTTCTCATTGTCTATTGCATGGGGTGGTCTAACAGCACTGGCGTCCTACAACAAATTTCATAACAACTCGTACAAAGACTCCATTATAGTGTGCATCACAAACTGCAGTACTAGCATCTTTGCTGGCTTTGCCATATTTTCCATCCTTGGACACATGGCACATACATATGGGAGACCAGTTTCAGAGGTTGCACAGGCTGGTAAGCTTTATCTCTCTCTCTCTCTCTCTCTCTCTCTCTCTCTCTCTCTCTCTCTCTCTCTCTCACTCCCTTTTTTCTCTCCTTTAATTTGCAAGTGAATTTAGTATTCTATATTCAATCCAATTAAATTGGATGTGTATTTAACTTTGAACAGCAGACATAGTCACAAATCAGATTTCCAGAAATCTGGATTTAGATGAAGATTTCTAGTAAATGTATAACATTTTTGATTGGAATACTTGGAAGATGTTAAACATCTTTAGCAAATTGTATGGAAAAAACAGTGAAACATAGATCAATTGTGGCTAGAAGAATAGGTGCTTTTATTAATTCTAATTAATTATTACCTATTAATGGCGTCCAAGGTGGGAATATTGGTTGGTTGAATGACAACAACTTTAAAAAGAGTACTTGGAAGTATACTTCATGTTTTTGGAAGAAATAAAAAGGTCACATTTCTGGATCATTGACTGACTAATGGGTATCACCAGAAAGTAAGAATATGTTTGTTTTCCTCCACATTTTAAGAGTTTGGACTGGCCTTCATTGCTTACCCTGATGTTCTTTCCAAACTTCCTATATCTCCGCTGTGGTCCATCCTGTTCTTCTTCATGCTCATAACTCTTGGTTTGGACTCTCAGTTTGCTGGAATAGGTAGGCTTATTGCTTACATTCAAGTATACAAACAAACAAAAGAAAGACATGACATGCATAAAAATATCATTTTCCTTGCAGAACATAGAAATACACGATGTAAGTGCATGCGTGTTATTATGCCAAAATTTGCAGAAAAGAACTGTTGTGGTTAGATATTTTTCATCTATCAGTTGCTTTAACACAAGTCTATCATTGCATAGCATTTGTACTCTGCAGGCATTGTGTCTCTGGAAGGAAAATATTAATCTGTTTCAAATATCTGACTTAAACATCATCTGTCTGGCAGAGGTGATCATAACATGTCTCCAAGATGCTTACCCACAAATCTTAAGGTCTAAACGGGGCCCCGTTACTGTAGTCATCTGTATCATACTCTTCCTGCTTGGCTTACCATGTGTCACTGGGGTAAGTAAATTTTCTGTTTTCTTTCTACATACTCATGGGAAAATATCGGAAATAAAATGGAAAATATTTAAGGCAGACTTGTTGTCTTCAAAGGCTGGTATATACTGGGTGAATCTGATAGATACCTTCTGTGCTGGATGGATTCTTCTGGTGGTTGGATTGTTGGAGGTCTTCGGTCTCACCTGGTTATACGGTGAATATAACATTTTTTAAAATTATTTGTTGTTTAAAAGAACTTATGGCTTTTCACTGATCAGTTTAATTCAGAATTGAACTACTGCTTTCAGGTGGAAACCGGTTTATCCAAGACATTGAAATGATGATTGGGACCAAGTGCACCCTCTTCTGGATGTGGTGGAGGGCTTGCTGGTTTTTCATCACTCCTGCTGTTCTCTTTGTGTGTATAATATGCAACCTATATAAAGTATTATTCAAATGTTAATAATAATAATGTTTTAGAAAGATTGTCAAGTTTGCCTGAGATAAAACATGTACTGCTTCATATCCTCCAGGTCATTCTTGTCTGGTCACTGTACACATTCACTGCTCCCACATATGGCTCAGTGGAATATCCACAGTGGGGCATTGCTCTGGGCTGGTGTATGACTGCCTTCTGCCTCATGTGGATCCCAATTGTGGCTGTCTGGAAGATAATGAAATCCAGTGGAAGCTTTTGGCAGGTAGGACAGGAACTTCTTGTGTGTGTTTGAAAATTAGGATGCAACAGTACTCCAATAATAATAATAATAATAATAATAATAATAATAATAATAATAATAATGTATCACTTTATAAGCCTTATGTGTTCGCTCTAGAACTGACATATATCTGATAAATTTAATACACTAGAATACTTATTATCTTAGGGAGTTTTTCCTTGCCACCGTCGCCACTCAGTGGCTTGCTCAGTTGGGATAAATTCGTACCTTTAATATCTGTATACCATGTTGATATTTCTGTAAAGCTGCTTTGAGACAATGTCTATTGTAAAAAGCGCTATGCAAATAAAATTGAATTGAATTGAAATTGAATTGAAATACTATTGTCAGCATCATGTATCTTAGATACCACAAAGACATTTGACGTATATGAGTATCTCCTTACAGCGGCTCAAATTAACATCCTCACCCACTGAAGACTGGGGTCCTTACCTGGAATGCCACAGGACTGACCGCTATGTTCGCAGACAGATAAAAGACACAAATGTCTTTGTAATCTCAAACCAAAACACAACCAGATTATAAAATAGTTAAATTTTGCATTGTTTTTTTATTTATTTTTTTGTCCATTACATCTATATTTTAACGTTAAGTTGGCAATGCTTTGTGGATGGTACAGTATCATTAGACCTTAAAGCACAGTAGTGCTCACTGCCAATTTATCATCTACACCTGCCATGTAGCTCACTTAATATGTATAGTGTTACAATTACTGACTGCAGTTTTCAGCCAACATCTGCGCATGTCCGTCAGTGGAATGGAACCACCATAGGACCATCTTTAGCTCCTCATCAATGTTCAGTTTCTGACATCTGGACTGTTGTTAGATGGATATTTTGTTTGGCAGGTTATGCTGCATCGCCTGATCGACAAAAACATCCACTAACATGCCATCACCATTTTAGCATCTGTGCTATGTTGAGGGTGCTGCACCACCCACATAATATCTGCTCATCAGAAACAAATGTGTAATAGTCAATAACTGTTTATCTAATAAATACCCTGCAGTATATGGTAGTCTTATCTAATAAACTGACAACTGAGTGTATAAAATCATTAATAATTCCCATAATTTGGGACTATAATTGTGGAATCAAATACAACAGCTTTACCTCTGTTAAGCGCTGACACTGGAGACTCCTTCCATACATGTTGAATAAATGTCTTATAAATGTCTATCTTAGCAATGATTATACTTTTTCTTTGATGAATAACAACACATCTTTTCAGTACACAAATCAGTGTGACAAATCAGAAACTGTTACTATAGAAACAATCTGTGAGTTGCCTTTCATATGGAAATACTGTCAGAGTCATGTTTTTAGTAAGTTAATCAAAACCTTCTGACCAAGCTGATTAGATTCAAGAATAACATTTTATCATTTTTAAGTACAATTAGTCATATAAACATCCGATATTCATTAATGAGTATTCAAACAAAAGATGTCTAATAGCACTTATCATTGTTTAGTGTTTATGGCAACAGGTATTTTCCATAAGCTCAATCTGATACAGTTCCCATATTATGCTGTATTGTTTTTACTGAGAATCAACAGTCAAGTCTTTCATTGTTCTACAATATATACTGAATGTCAAGCGTCTATTTAACTTCCTTGTTAAGATTTTTTGTTTTTGTTTTTGAGTTCTGGAATTGAATGTTTTCATGGTGTTAAAACTGACCGTGTTTAGTGTCATTTCTGTTTTGAATCATTAGCATAAAAACACTATAATTTGCCTTTTGTAATAAAATTGTAACAAATCTGTTTCTTTCATTTGCATTGAATATGACCTATATGAAATCAAGTCTTATAGTCTCCTTCAGAATCGGAACTCTAGACTTGTATGTGTACAAGTATTGATTTTGTTGACAAGCATGTTTGATCACAATTAAAAGCTTTGGTGGAAGAAATGTTATTGCAGGCTCATTGAGGATCCTTTTATGATATGGGTTATGCTACATCCCTCTCTACTGCATAGATTAATCTGATGGCGGTGAACGGTAAGTAATACACATGCCATTAGAAATCAGGGCTTCATCCCAAAACACACTGTACACACTTTGTTCTGACATACTATTTAGTATGATAGTACATGGCATGTGAATCGTTATACCAGTCGCTGATGCGATGATCTGCAAGATCAAAATACAGTACAAAGGGGATGATAGAGAGCTAGCTGTCTAATGCTTGCTACCTAGCTACAACACAAGGCCTTATTGAAGTGTAAAGGTGCATCTTGGCTATTATCTGTCAGCATGCTGGGTGCTCAGGCCTGCTCTTTGCATCTCTAAGGCAGATAGTAGCTAATAGGATTTTCAGTCTGACTCATAGCAGCATGGGACATTTTTTCTTTCTTTTTTTTGACTAAACAGATGAAACCACAAGTGCAGTTTATTTTGCTGGTTTATTTTTATTTCAGAACATCAATGAACATGACTAAAGACAACTCAGATCAATCAAGACGAGAGCAGTTTATAAGCACTCAGATTTATGAACTTGGATTTAAGACCAGTTGCAGCAAGAGCAGCTAGCATCAAAGACCAGGCCAGTGGCACGGTGTTCCAAGTAGGCCTTGCCACTGTCGCAGTTGTAGAACTGGTTCGTATTGCTGGGGTCGGGGTAAAGTCCATTAGCCTTGCCACCACTGCTACTACCACCACTAGGAGGAGCAGGGGCAGCAGTAGCTGGGGCAGGAGTGACGGGGGGTAGAGGCTGGGCAGGAGCTGAGCAACATATAATAGTAAGAGCATCAGATAAATTAATGCGATTGGTTCGTATCCATCATTGCAAATATTTAAATTTCCTTTAAAATATTCCTGTCTATCTTGCCTCTGTGTACAATATCATACTTTCTGTATCAGCGTGTGCGTGTTTATCTTAAATTGAGGTGCAATGCCTAGGGAATTGGTCATCAATTTCTTCTGAAGGCCTCTGTGGAAGAAATAGCCTTAACATGAGCTTCATTTCCTAATTGAATGTGAATGTTGGTGAATGGTCTTGTTCTTGGTGAATGTTGTTGTAGTTTTCTGGGTCTACCTGATTCCAGAAATGTTGTGAATGTTGCTGAGGTTTGAGCTAGATATGATTTTGGAGATTAATAACCTCCATCTCCATCCCTACAGCATTGACATTGAACAGTTCAGCCATCTGCTTTGAAATGTGATTGATGTCTATCTCCATGAAAGGGTTGGCAATGAATGCCACACATGGCTCAAGATTTTCAAAATCACTGAATCTTTCCTCAAATTCCTGCCCAAGCCTGGACAGGAGGTCACAATACTTGAGTGCATCCAAAATTTGGTTGCATTTGTGTGGCTTTCTAACATCTTTACCAATGAGGGGAAGTGTTGCAATTTTTTGTTTTTCAATTGATGAAGGTAAAATGACAGTTTTGCTTTAAATGCCTTCACGGCACTGATCATATCACATATGGTTTTTCTTTACCTTGTTACTGAAGATTGAGCTGATTCAGTTTCTCTGTCACATCACTCAATAATGCAAGTTCAAGCAGCCTTCCGGCATCAGACAACAGGTTAGTATCCTCCTCCTTGCTTCTATAAAAGCCTTAATTTCCCTCAGCAAGGAAACAAAGCGGTGAAGTACCTTACTCCTACTCAACCATCTGACTTCTGTGTGACGGAGGAGATCGCCATACTCTGCAGGAATTTCATCAAGAAACAGTTTGAAACATCTGTGTTGTTTGGACTTTGCTCGAATCGAGTTGATAATCCGAATAACCGGTTTCATGACATGATCAAAACCCATAACCTTAGTGCAGATCGCCTGCTGATGAATGATGCAGTGATGGTTCAGAAATTTAGGAAAGTCTGGGTCCGGCCTTGCAATGTGCAATAACTCCACAGAGTGGCGCCCTATCACGACTGGCCCTGTCTGTTGTCATAGAAACCAGCTTTTCAAGGGACACGCTTTTTTTCCATGAAGTAGTTCTGCAAAACGTTGTAGATGTCGACTCCTCTGGTTGTGGTTTTCAGAGGATGTAAACAAAATAATAATAATAATAAAAAACTCCTCTTTGGTGGAAAAATCATGAAAAACGATCCGGACAAAAACAACCAACTGGGCTGAATCACTCAAGTGCACCGATTCATCACATTGAAATGAAAACCAGTGACACCTGTGCAGGTCCTGTTCTAACTGTCCCATCCATCTGAAGAAAGCAAGGAAACTCTCCTTGCCAACGTGTTGGCACTGAGCTGGACATCAGCGATAGCGGACTTCATTTCTGCCTTGCTTTTGTGGTCCCTGAACAAAGTTTCAGCCATCGCAGTCATCTCCTTCCTTCACCGCTGCGCCATCGGTGAACGGCTTCTTATGTTTTGTCACTTTAAGTGATGCCTCTGTTACAGAATTTCCTCTCTTTATCGGTTTGGTGAATAAAGATTGTTGTTTTTGTAATGTTGCTTTCAGCTGTTTCACTTTTCCAGTTCGTAGCCCGCTACCCACAGGAAAGTCCGGTGTAAAGTTACCATGAACTTGAGTGAAATGGCGCTCAACATCGCATCTCTTACCGACAGCAGCGCCAGCGCCGCAAATTAGGCTCGCACACATCTTCCGCTTACATTGGTGAAGAAACATTCACTCTCCCGTTCCTATAGAAATAGTATGTGTTCTTCATTTTGTTTGGTGGAACACTGTCTTTACTCATCCTGAAGCAAAGAGCATTTTATAGCTCATACTATAATATAATATGAGCATGATGTGCTTGATTGAAACTTTGGCGTGACGTCAGAAGTGGCAAATAAATACTACATTTTGATTGGAGGGGGCGGGATAGGAAGTGGTATAGCCCACTCTGATTGGATGAGATAGGAAAGCGTTTCCAGAATGTCTTCGCGAGCTATCTACAATCAGGCCACGCGCTACTGGTAGATCGCGAGCGACGTGTTGGAGACCCCTGCAGTCTAATCTAACAGTTTTATTGTTAAAGTCAAGAAGTAGTGCACATAAATGGCTTAAATAGCCACAAGTTAGCCATAAGTGCACTGCAGGCTGTCTGTGACTAATCTGTGTTGTTTCCCTGAAATATGTTAATATCCCGAATGTAATGGTTTTTTTGTTTGTTTTTTTATCATTCACGAGGACAAGGTTTCTTTTTTACAAAAAGGTTTCACACAGGCGTGTGTGTCCTGGCCTTGAACAATACTCCCTTCTTAGGCCTCAATGAGCTTCTGTCCGTTTCTATCTACTGAAAGCTCCCTTCCTAAGGCCTTATCCTAACTCCTTAATTGGTATCTGGCCTCAAGGTTATTTACTTACACAAGCGAATATCTACTGCCAATTTATTGCTGTTCAGAAAGGTGCCAGATGATACAGAAGAACAATTATTGTACACTAAGACACAGAGTTCATTTAACTCAATACACACTCAGAATATAACTTGATCAAACTCCATAAACTCCATAAAATCCATAGATCAAATTCTATGGATTTTAGATTATGCTTCTAACTATATATATATATATATATATATATATATATATATATATATATATATATATATATATATATATATATATATAAACCAATATTGATTATTCGATTATGCTTAAGTAATAATTCTAAATGTTGGTTAGAAAAAACTATGGAAAATATTTATGAAGCGTATTCAATATGTGCAGCTAACATTAATTCTAATGTTAGTTGCACATATTGAATACACTTCATAAATATTTTCCATAGTTTTTTCGGCCTTTCTGAATGGTGTCTGTGCACTTTTACATTCTGTGTAAAGTGGGGGTTTTTTCTGCAGCTAATTATAGTGCTCAAAGATGCACAAAAACAACCTGTTGACAGTGTTATGCGGGTTTGACACGAGTCAGGCCTGGTGGCTTGGTTAAGCCTTTATTACAGTCATTTGCAGTCTTAGAAAAATATAAGTAACCTTCGATGACATCAAGAACCCAAGAACGCAATAAACGATGCTTGCATGTATAAGAATACTTGTTTGGAAAATTGTCAATATTAAATAGATCATGGAATTCTCCTGACTAACTTTTACATCGGTTACGAGTGTTAAGTTTCTAATGTCTTGAGTTGATTTATTAACCCGTTCCCAGTCCCCCAACCAATAAATGTATGTAAAAAGTATAAGCGTGTGGGGCTTAGAAAGGGTTGAATAATCTGTGTTGTTTCCCTGAAATATGTTAATATCCCTAATGTAATGGGGGTTTTTTTAAGCACGGCCTAAATGAGTATATGTGTTCAGAGGGAGGAGGGTCACTGGAATAAAGTTCTGGAATAAAGTTCTGGAATAAAGTTGGTTCGACGTTCGATATTCGCGGATATGCGGAAATTAAGGGACCGTCTCTAAAGTTACATACGACATTGTTAAACACGTTCTAACTTCAATAGGATTTGAAGGGAATGATGTACAGTCACACAACCAACTGTAAAGTGTTCATCTAGGTGTCAGTAATGATGCACACCTTTTAGATTTTTGATATTTAATAAAATAAACTATTAAATCATATTTTGTATTTTATTACTGCATGGGCCCATACACAAAATATAATTTTTTTTAAAGCTCAATAGCATTTGAAGGGAATAACTTACAATTACAAAACCAACTGGAAAGTGTTTGTTTACAAGTGTGTGTTGTGTATGTAAGAGAGTGCGTGAATGAAAGAGAGAGACTGAGAGAGAGGGTGAGAGAGTGAGAGAGACACTAATTGATTACTGAGCAATTTGATAATATTACTATGATCATTTTTCAGAGTGAATGTCACTGCTGCGAGAGGTGGTTTCATGTGGCAATTAAAAGAAAACAAATAAAAATGTTGGAAATATTAAAACATTCGTGGATCATCATTTCTTTTAATTCTTTCATTAATAGGACATCTATTTTTTGAAGAAATCCATGCAATCCAGCACGAATCATTTTAACCCCCTTTATGCATTCATGAAGGTTTTTTTTTTTGTTCATGCAATGTAGGGTTAATTATCAAAAATCTAAAAGGTGTTTCTCATACCCGACACCTAGATGAACACTTTCCAGTTGGTTGTGTGACTGTACATGATTCCCTTCAAATGCTATTGAGATTTAAATAATGGTATATTTTGTGTATGGGCCCATTCTGTAGTGAAATTCATGTCTAATTTAAATGTGATTTAATAGCTCATTTTAATAAATATCAAAAATCTAAAAAGGTGTCTCATACCCGACACCTAGATGAACACTTTCCAGTTTATTGTGTGACTGTAAGTCATTCCTTTCAAATGCTATTGAAGTTAGAACGTGTTCAATGTCGTATGTAACTTTACAGACGGCTCATTAATTTCCGCATTTCCGCGAATATCGAACGTCGAACCAACTTTATTCCAGTAGGAGGGTTGTGGTTATAAAAATCTCATGACCTCAACATACTGTTATGTTCCCATTCATGTTCATCATTACTGTGTGCTGCATTAGAGTATGAGCGAACACAACATGACACATTCAGTGCTGGAAAACGGCATTGCAGATGATCAGGTAAAAGCTATGTATTGTATTTCATTTATTTGAGTTTTAATTGTATTTGATGTTCAAGAGTTGAATAAATTGGATGGAGCGGTATATGTATTATATTATTCTAGTTTATGAGTTAATCCATTATAGGTGTATAGTTTGTATTAACATGTATACTTTGTTTAATTGTTTTAGGAAAACAATGCAGGTAAAAACTCCCATGTTGGAAGTATGGATGAAAACACAGACAGGGGGAACTGGAGCAATAAGAGAGAATATCTGTTGTCTATGATTGGATATGCAGTCGGACTTGGAAACGTATGGAGATTCCCGTATCTAGCGTACAAACATGGAGGCGGTGAGTGAGCAAGGTTTCATCAAAGTGTGGGACTTTACTGTAAGGTCCACAAATATGCTATATATCAATACTTAACTAATGGTTTCAATCCTTAGCAAAGTGTACATATTAACAAGCTCTAAGACATAGATGAATAGCCATTCATTATGGTAATTGTTAACTATTAACATGTTCTTAAATCATTTGGTTAATTAATATCATGACTTATGCAGTATTAATAAAGATCAGTCACATTTTGCACAAAATGTAGGTTAACCAAACCTTTAGGCTATTTAAGTAAGTTAGGACAATTTGCAGTTTGAAGCCAACACCATTAATAATCCAAATCGCTTTATCAGTGTGATGTAATAAAACAAAATGAAAAAAAAATAAGGTTTTGGTTTACATTGAGTTGCTGGCAAATAAACCTACATTACAGCCTATAATTTGAGTTCATCTAGGTGAGTTCATCTAGGTAATTATTTTCTGATGTGCTAAGGATTAGTGAATGTAATTAATTAATTAATATTAGTTTAGGTATTAATAGATTGCTTATTTGTGGACCTTATAATAAAGTGTTACCAGTGTGTCATATTCATATAATTCATATGACTCTTCCCATTATGTCCATATTTGTCCATTATGACCCCTGGTAACCCTTTAGTTCATAACACTTTACTTGAACTCTGTGTCATGACATCGATGTAATACACATGTCTAATGCAACATACCTTCATAAACTGATGTACAGTTTCCATGAATAGTAAAAGTTGTGAAAGTTGTAGATAGATAGATGATAGATATGCAGACTTGCACATGACATAGTTATGCCTACATATGACATATGACACTAAGCACATGATATGGTTATACCTGTGTTACTCACTTAACCTTACGGTGGTGTTAGTGGAGATCTTAGACACCTAGATAAGCATTTCAAGTATGTCATGTCAACTGACATAAACCTGCATAATCATTTAAATAATTTATGATGGTTTATTCCAACAAGCATACCCTATCATAAAGACTTTGATGACACCTAGGGGTCATTTAGAGCCAAACTCCTCATAGACTGAAACTCGAACTGGGGATTGAGACAGGATAGCTGGAGCTGTGAATCTGGCAATGCTACCTCCCCAGTAGGCAGGAAGGGCTTATGTAAGGTCATGTAGCCTGATAGACAGCACTTTTCAGTAAAGTATTAACCTAAATTGTGCACTACATTGATTCTCTGTTATTAGGTGCCTTCCTCATTCCTTACGTGGTCATGCTGTCAGTCGCAGGGCTGCCACTCTTTTTCATGGAGAGCTCTGTTGGACAGTTCTGTAGCCAGGGACCCATTAACATGTGGAAATCTGTGCCAATATTGCAAGGTAGGTAGATGCCTTATCAGTGATTATTATATAGTATACATAAACTTTATATAGTATAATATTATTAAACAGTTATTGATTATATTTTATCTGAGTGATCTGTTTCACCTTTCTAAATATAAATTAACATACATACAGGTGTCAAATTAAAGTATTAAAAAAATTGTCTCTGTTATGCTGTGAGGGGAATTCTACTGGCATGGTTTGGAGCCACTTGTCTCATTAAAAGTGAAGAGTCACTGCAAATCAAGACAAGGTTCTTATGACCTTTATCCTACAATGAAGCAATCTATCCTGATGGAAGTGGTCACATTATGGATGAGCCCACCCCCATCCTCAGGACATGAGGTCTCAATGAATTATTTGATCAGCATGAAAATAATGTAATCATATGGCCTATGGCTTATCTAAACCCAGTTAGTCTTTTGTGAAATAGTAATAGTAATGCAGCTGAAGAGCAAATAAAAAGCACTTAGACTTAGCAGTGAAGTGAATAGTAAAGAGAATTGGCAAAAGATGCAGGTAATTAGAAAGCAGATGATCTTGAGCATGGGTGACTACAACAGACAGGATCTAGAGGCAGAGGGGTCTAGGAGTTGAAGTTCCTTGGGTATGGAATAGCTGTGACACAATTCAGGGAATACCTTTTGGAAGAATGGTGTTCATTCCAGGGACTTTTTTTTTATTATTATTATTTTATTTTTATTTTTTTTTAGAATTTTATGCATTTTATTCTTCTTGATGTTGTATTTATTTTTAATTTATCACCTTTCAGTATTTGCGAATTGGGAACATGATTCAGTCTACAGAAGTAACTGAGTGATATGAAAATGTAATAAATGTTTTAAGTGCTTAGGCTCTACAAGAGCACTTTTTTTTTTGTTAATTTTTATGTTGGTTATAGCTACTGCAATGCAGATAAAAAAGAAAAAATTGAAAGAATGTGCTGCCACTTATCCTAAATATACTTTCTGGATCTTCTGTTTATCATCTTTAATAGAATGAGAATATTGATCATTTTACATAAAAAAGGGAATGTGTATTCTCATCTTGTTTAACCCCACTGACTCCATTAAATGCTTAATAATGTAATAACTGTTAAATTTACTTAATCAAAGTCAACCCTCCAAATGAAAGCAATACTGACCATATATTTTTAATTGCCTAATACCTTTCTCAGGTGTTGGAATTACCATGATGCTGCTTAGCACTTTTGTGTCGATCTACTACAATGTCATCATCGCATATGGCATCTACTACATGTTTGCATCATTTCAGTTCCCATTGCCATGGAGCGATTGCTCAAGCTGGTCAGAGATGGACTGCAACAACACTGTCAGAGGTTTGTCAAGCCCTTATCTTCATCACTGTTACAGAAATGTCACATTATTCCATGCAATGCACTATAGGCTGTATCTGTTTTCTTAGAAATTTCATGAATGTGTCACTTCTAATTTAACATGAGTAAGCAGCATTTATCTTGGTTGGAATTTTGCTTATCATATTGAACCCAATGAACCTAAAAAAAAATAAAAATCAGATTAATGCAAACTTAACTAATGCAAAGAAAAAGGTCTGGAAAAAATGTGACCATCTGCTACTTATTGAAATTCCTACAGGTAATTGCAGCACCTGCACACAATTCTTAACTATAGTCAGGGGCTATCAGGGGCTACTGCTGTTTAAAACTACTGAAGGATACTGATAATATTCTGAATTTTGGGTTTTATCTCAACAGAGTATTGCAATATGACTGCCTATAACTTGAGTCTCATAGCTGAGAATGTGAGTGTGGTGGCTGATGGGAATCAAAACTGTTCAGAAGAGTTCTTGATTAGAGCCCCATTACAGAGCACCAGCGAGCAGTACTGGGAGTGAGTTCCTCTCTCTCTCTCTCTCTCTCTCTCTCTCTCTCTCTCTCTCTCTCTCTCTCTCTCTCTCTCTCTCTCTCTCTCTCTGTCTTTCTCTCGGTACCCCATAATGAGAAGGAATTTATACAAATCAATGATTTGAAGTAACATTGTGTCGGACAGAAATTCAGCTTTTACTTGAAAAAACAAAAAAACAATGAAACAAAATCCCACAGGACAGGAACATTTGAAAATTTTCACCTTGATCATTTAATTAGGAAAAATACAGCTTTTCTTTAAAACACTGAAAGTCTAAATGTTTTCCTTGCTGAACTTAAGATTAGGGTCAGTGTTAGGTATACTGCTAGTGCACTGAATCTAACTTAATCTTATAATAATAATAATGTCAATGAAAGACCCTCAGAAGGATAGTTAGATGTATGTGTGTATTGTGTCATACTATGTTAACAAACTTCTGTAAATAGAAAAGTGCTCAGGATTTGTTGTCATTTTGTTGTGAGAAGGATTTTAAAGTTACCATGAATAATCTGTCGTTTAGCCATGTAGCCCTCCAGCGCACTAGCAGTATGGATGAGACAGGGTCAGTGGTTTGGCACTTGGCCCTCTGCCTGCTATTGGGTTGGATCCTGATCGCTGCAGCTCTCTACAAAGGCATCAAGTCTTCTGGGAAAGTGAGTACTGCATATCAACAAATATTGATTTTGAATGGTTAATATCCTGGGTTAAGATCAGTAAGGTATTAGCTGAGTATATATACCTATACAGTGGAGACCGAATCAGATTGAAAACAATACATCACTGGTACTGCTGTAGAGGTGACAACCTAACATTTATATGCCTTCAGGTTGTGTATTTAACGGCCATATTTCCATATGCTGTCCTGCTCATCCTGCTAATACGTGGCGTTACTCTGAAGGGCGCAAGAGACGGCATTGAATATTACATTGGCTCCCAGTCTAACCTTACAAAACTGGCTGAGGCTGAGGCAAGATTCAACATTCAAACTGAGTCTCTTACACCAATTTCTTTCTAGCTTGTAAAATAATGATTATCCTTACACTTCTTCTGCATTATGTTGTGTTCTTTACTCACACAGGTTTGGAAGGATGCAGCCACTCAGATATTTTTCTCATTGTCTATTGCATGGGGTGGTCTAACAGCACTGGCGTCCTACAACAAATTTCATAACAACTCCTACAAAGACTTCCTTATAGTATGCATCACAAACTGCAGTACTAGCATCTTTGCTGGCTTTGCCATATTTTCCATCCTTGGACACATGGCACATACATATGGGAGACCAGTTTCAGAGGTTGCACAGGCTGGTAAGCTTTATTTCTCTCTCTCTCTCTCTCTCTCTCTCTCTCTCTCTCTCTCTCTCTCTCTCTCTCTCTCTCTCTCTCTCTCCCTCCCTCTCTTTCACTCCTTTAATTTGCAAGTGAATTTAGTATTCTATATTCAATCCGATTAAATTGTATGTGTATTTAACTTTGAACAGTAGACATAGTCACAAAGCAGATTTCCAGAAATCTGGATTTAGATGAAGATTTCTAGTAAATGTATAAAATTTTTGATTGAAATACTTGCAAGATGTTAAACATCTTTAGCAAATTGTATGGAAAAAACAGTGAAACATAGATCAATTTGTGACTAGAAAAATAGGTCCTTTTATTAATTCTAATCAATTATTAACTATTAATGGCATCCAAGGTGGGAATATTGGTTTGGTGAATGACAACAACTTTAAAAAGAGTACTTGGAAGTATACTTCATGTTTTTGGAAGAAATAAAAAGGTCACATTTCTGGATCATTGACTGACTAATGGGTATCACCAGAAAGTAAGAATATGTTTGTTTTCCTCCACATTTTAAGGGTTTGGACTGGCCTTCATTGCTTACCCTGCTGCTCTTTCCAAACTTCCTATATCTCCACTGTGGTCCATCCTGTTCTTCTTCATGCTCATAACTCTTGGTTTGGACTCTGAGTTTGCTCTAATAGGTAGGCTTATTGCTTACATTCAAGTATACAAACAAAAGAAAGACATGACATGCATAAAAATATAATTTTCCTTGCAGAACAAAGAAATACACAACTTAAGTGCATGCACATTACTAAGCCCAAATTTGCAGAAAAGAACTGCTGTGGTTAGATATTTTTCATCTATCAGTTGCTTTAACACAAGTCTATCATTGCATAGCATTTGTACTCTGCAGACATTGTGTTGCTGGAAGAAAAATAAATCTGTATCAAATATCTGACTTAAACATCATCTGTCTGGCAGAGGTGATCATAACATGTCTCCAAGATGCTTACCCACAAATCTTAAGGTCTAAACGGGGCCCCGTTACCGTAGTCATCTGTATCATACTCTTCCTGCTTGGCTTACCATGTGTCACTGGGGTAAGTAAATTTTCTGTTTTCTTTCTACATACTCATGGAAAAATATTGGAAATAAAATGGAAAATATTTAAGGCAGACTTGTTGTCTTCAAAGGCTGGTATATACTGGGTGAATCTGATAGATACTTTCTGTGCTGGATGGGTTGTTCTGGTGGCTGGATTGTTGGAGGTCTTCGGTCTCACCTTTTTATACGGTCAATATAAAAAGTTTTAAATGATTTGTTGTTTAAAAGAACTTATGGCATTGTACTGATCAGTTTAATTCAGAATTGAACTACTGCTTTCAGGTGGAAACCGGTTTATCCAAGACATTGAAATGATGATTGGGACCAAGAGCACCCTCTTCTGGATGTGGTGGAGGGCTTGCTGGTTTTTCATCACTCCTGCTGTTCTCCTTGTGTGTATAATATGCAACCTATAGAAAGTATTATTCAAATGTTAATAATAATAATGTTTTAGAAGATTGTCAAGTTTGCCTGAGACAAAACATGTACTGCTTCATATCCTCCAGGTCATTCTTGTCTGGTCACTGTACACATTCACTGCTCCCACATATGGCTCAGTGGAATATCCACAGTGGGGCATTGCTCTGGGCTGGTGTATGACTGCCTTCTGCCTCATGTGGATCCCAATTGTGGCTGTCTGGAAGATAATGAAATCCAGTGGAAGCTTTTGGCAGGTAGGACAGGAACTTCTTGTGTGTGTTTGAAGATTAGGATGCAACAGTACTCCAATAATAATAATAATAATAAACAATAATAATAATAATAATCATAATAATAATAATAATAATAATAATAATAATAATAATGTATCAGTTTATAAGCCATATGTGTTCGCTCTAGAACTAACATATATCTGATAAATATAATACACTAGAATACTATTGTCAGCATCATGTATCTTAGATACCACAAAGACATTTGACGTATATGAGTATCTCCTTACAGCGGCTCAAATTAACATCCTCACCCACTGAAGACTGGGGTCCTTACCTGGAATGCCACAGGACTGACCGCTATGTTCGCAGACAGATAAAAGACACAAATGGCTTTGTAATCTCAAACCAAAACACAACCAGATTATAAGATATTTCATTTGGCATTTTTTTTGTCCGTTACATCTATATTTTAACGTTAAGTTGGCAATGCTTTGTGAATGGTACAGTATCATTAGACCTTAAAGCACAGTGGTGCTCAGTGCCAATTTATCACCTACACCGGCCATGTAGCTCACTTAATATGTATAGTGTTACAATTACTGACTGCAGTTTTCAGCCAACATCTGCGCATGTCCGTCAGTGGAATGGGACCACCATAGGACCATCTTTAGCCCCTCATCAATGTTCAGTTTATGACATCAGGACTGTTGTTAGATGGATATTTTGTTTGGCAGGTTATGCTGCATCGCCTGATCGACAGAAACATCCACTATCATTCCATCACCATTTAAGCGTCTGTGCTATGTTGAGGGTGCTCCACCACCCACATAATATCTGCTCATCAGAAACAAATGTGTTATAGTCAATAACTGTTTACCTAATAAATACCCTGCAGTATATGGTAGTCTTATCTAATAAACTGACAACTGAGTGTATAAAATCATTAATAATTCCCATAATTTGGGACTATAATTGTGGAATCAAATACAACAGCTTTACCTCTGTTAAGCGCTGACACTGGAGACTCCTTCCATACATGTTGAATAAATGTCTTATAAATGTCTATCTTAGCAATGATTAGACTTTTTCTTTGATAAATAACAACACATCTTTTCAGTACACAAATCAGTGTGACAAATCAGAAACTTTTACTATAGAAACAATACATGCATTAATACAGCTGTGAGTTGCCTTTCATATGGAAATACTCTCAGAGCCATGTTTTTATTAAGTTAATCAAAACCTTCTGATTCGAGAATAACATTTTATCATGTTTAAGTACAATTAGTGATAAAAACATCCTATATTCATTAATGAGTTTTCAAACAAAAGATCTCTAATATCATTGTTTAGTGCTTATGGCAACAGGTATTTTCCATAAACTCAATCTGATACAGTTCCCATCTGTGATGCTGTATTGTTTTTACTGAGAACCAACAGTCAAGTCTTTCATTGTTCTACAATATATACTGAATGTCAAGCTTCTATTTAACTTACTTGTTAATTTTTTTTTTTTTTTTTTTTTAGTTCTGGAATTGAATGTTTTCATGGTGTTAAATCTGTTTAGTGTCATTTCTGTTTTGAATCATTAGCATAAAAACACTATAATTTGCCTTTTGTAATAAAATTGTAACAAATCTGTTTCTTTCATTTGCATTGGATATGACCTATATGAAATCAAGTCCTATAGTCTCCTTCAGAATCTGAACTCTAGACTCATTTGTGTATGTGTACAAGTATTGATTTTGGTGACAAGCATGTTTGATCACAATTAAAAGCTTTGGTGGAAGAAACGTTATTGCAAGCTCCTTGGGGATCCTTTTATGATGTGGTTATGCTGCATCCCTCTCCACTGCATAGATTAATCTGATGGCTGTGAGTGGCAAGTAATACACATGCCATTAGAAATCAGGGCTTCACCCTAAAACACACTGTACACACTTTGTTCTGACATACTATTTAGTATGGTAATACATGGCATGTGCATTGTTATACCAGTCGCTGATACCATGATCTGCAAGATCAAAACACAGCACAGACAGGATGATAGAGAGCTAGCTGTCTAATGCTAGCTAGCTAGCTACCACATAAGGCCTTCTTGCAGTGTAAAGGTGCATCTTGGCTATTATCTGTCAGCATGCTGATTGCTCAGGCCTGCTCTGTGCATCTATAAGACCGATAGTAGCTAATAACAGGATTTTCGCTCTGACTCATAGCAGCTTTTTTCTTTTTTTTTCTTTTTGACCAAACAGATGAAACCACAAGTGCAGTTTATTTTGCTGGTTTATTTTTATTTCAGAATATGAATGAACATGACTAAAGACAACTCAGATCAATCAAGACAAGAGCAGTTTATAGGAACTCAGATTTATGAACTTGGATTTAAGACCAGTTGCAGCAAGAGCAGCTAGCTTCAAAGACCAGGCCAGTGGCACAGTGCTCCAAGTAGGCCTTGCCACTGTTGCAGTTGTAGAACTGGTTCGTATTGCTGGGGTCGGGGTAAAGTCCATTAGCCTTGCCAGCACAGAAGCCGCTGCCACTGCTTGAGCCACTGCTGCTACCACCACTGCTACCCCCACTAGGAGGAGCAGGGGCAGCAGTAGCTGGGGCAGGAGTGACAGGGGGTAGAGGCTGGGCAGGAGCTGAGCAACCTAGAAGAGGAGGAGCATCAGATAAATTAATGAGATTGCATGTCGGCTAGTGTGTGTGTGTGTGTGTGTGTGAGAGAGAGAGAGAGAGAGAGAGAGAGAGAGAGAGAGAGAGAGAGAGAGACAGAGAGAGAGAGAGAGAGAGAGAGAGAGAGAGAGAGAGAGAGAGAGAGAGATTCAGTATTCTTTACTAGATTTTACTAGTAATATATGTAGAACCCAGGTTGGGGGTACAGGATGTGCAGAAACAGGGTTAATTCATGAGTTAAATTGACTCTAACTAGAAAAATAGTTAGACTTGTTCAACTCACTCTGTCCAGTTCCCAGGCCACTCTTGATAGTGTTGATCAGAGGGTATTTTCCCTGGTTGCAGAAGGTGCCACTGAAGTCATCCAGGTCCAGAGACCACACCATAGCACCTCCAAAGTTGTTTTTCTTCAACCAGTCAATCTATAGGATTTTGAAAATGTATTCACCAACCATGTATGATCCAAAACTTCCTTTGACAACTCTGTCGACGTTTAGAGCCATGTGAATAGAAAATACCTTGATCTGGAAACTCTTGATGTTGTCATAGCCAACCCAAACGTTCTGGCTGTTGTAGGCATATGGCACATCCTGAGGGGTATCCCAAGCCTGAGTGGCTCCTTGAGACAGGAAGGTACAGATCTGGAAATAGAGGATTAGATTAAAATCTGAGATCAAGCCAAATCTGTAATTGTAGGATAGAATGTCAAAGCACTTTACAAGATTTCTTGATTCTCACCTCATAGTAAGCCCAGAATCCACTTTGCCTGGAGTAAGGTCCAGCAGGTCCAGGTCCAGCAGTGGGAGCTCCCACACCAGTATTGGCAGAGCTAGCCAGCTTGAAGGTGTGTCCATAGGTGGGGAATCCAACCAGCAGCTTCTCGGCAGGAGCACCATTGCTCTTCCAGTAGTTCATAGCATAGTCCTGAAGTGGTAGAAAATGGAATTTAGATCTCACCAGAAATCAGACATATTACTATTTAATGGGTTCGGTATTGAGGTACACTTACCACATTGAAGTAGATGTAAGATCCCTGGTCAGCTGGTCCACTGTACAGAGGGCTGTTCTCTCCAGTCTGCTGCTCCCAAGACCCATGGAAGTCATAGGTCATGACATGGAAGTAGTCCAGGACCCTGTGGAAGACAGATATAGAGGTCAACATCCATGAGAAACTGTTGATTCTCTGTCAAAATAACTAAAAGAACTGTATACGAACTGGCCAATCTGGGCAATCTGGTATCCAGAGTCGATGGTACCCTTGCCAGCGGAGACAGCAGCAGTCAACAAAAGACGAGGACGGTTGGTCTTTGTGCCCTCAGCCACAAAGGCAGCCATCATTTCCTATTGAAAACAGATTTGGCAATGTCAGTAAACAGCAAGGAGAAAGGAGAGCAAAAACAGTCTCATATGAGATTGGTAAGATAACAGAAATCTATTGGCCGGAAACTAATCCAAAACGACTATAACTTTTAAATAGAGCAATATAAATAGATTTATATGAATCTGTCTGGTTAAAGCCCAAGAGCTTCTCACATTGAAACCTACATGTTTGTGGGCTGTTTTACATGCCAGTGAATACCTGAACCAGGGTGGT
The DNA here is from genome assembly GCF_001660625.3 of Ictalurus punctatus. Lineage (NCBI taxonomy): Eukaryota > Metazoa > Chordata > Actinopteri > Siluriformes > Ictaluridae > Ictalurus > Ictalurus punctatus. The sequence continues at coordinate 14,384,655 of NC_030436.2, forward strand.
GTAGAGCTGTTTGTCCTGAGGAGGACTACCACGGGAACCAGGATACTCCCAGTCAATGTCCAGACCATCAAACTCATACTGCCTCAGGAAGGTAATCACAGAGCTGATGAAAGTCTGACGGGTAGCAGAGGTGGCCACCATAGCAGAGAACCTAAAATAATAAAGAATTGAGTAAGTGACCGAGCTGCCTTTTACATTGTTTGAATTGTGTCACAAGACTTTACATACTTGGCAGTGCCAAAGTTCCAGCCGCCGATAGCCAGAAGGGTTTTCAGGTTGCTATTCCTGTTGAGAACATAAGGAACATTTAAGTTTCCTATCTTAAGCAAAACATGTATGTACACAGCAGGGGAAAAAATGCTTTAACTTTTAGAATTAGAAATACTTAAGTTTAACCAAACAGCCCAGCTGGATATCAAATCAAAATAAATCAACATACTGGTTCTTCAAAGCCTGGAACTCTCCGTAAAGCTTCACATCATCCCACTCATAGGTTGCAATCTCGTTGTTGTTCATACCAGCAAAAGCATAGATCAGATGGTCACACAGGCATGGGTCAACGTTGGTGGGGAAGTACTTTCCTGCTCCAGGTCTGTACTGTCCCCAATTGGTGAAGTAACATGACAGGATGTAGGAGGATCCTAGGTAAAAAATAATAATAATACTACTACTACTACTACTAATAATAATAATAATAATAATAATAATAATAATAATAATAATTAGATGGTAAGGGATTTTTGGAGTTGTTAGATTTACCATATATAAAGAGAAAATTACGTATCTGGATGCTTACCTAGCTGCACGTGCAGCAGGAGAGCCAGTCCTGGAAATAAAATTAAGACACTTTACATCTCAACATATTCTATAATTCTTCCACATATTGTATGCTGTGAAATATATCAATAGGGTAAAAACATAGGTAGCAATAAATTGACACTAGAGTAAGGGTAATATTATAATTTTCTTTATTTGTCTATGTTGTACTGTATAATTGTGAGCAATATTCAAGCCTACTATTCTAAATAAGAAAATACAGAGATATAATATAAATATATTATATAGAGATATACTATAGATACAGCATGAATCTTGCATCTGAGTATATATGTTAGGTTTTGACAATATTAGAAGCAACAAAAAGTTTTACATCTGTGCCATTTATTTTTCTAGATATTTCAATCATAAATATTCTATTCTAAAATGTTGTGGTAAAGAAAGAAAAGGCATGCTGAGGGTCCAACTCACCAATACAAATCAGAAGCTTGCCCATGGTGCCTATGTACAGTTCACAAGAAGGATCTACTCCTTTATATACCCCCCACCAACACTACTTTCCTCATTTCAATCTCTTTGACTTGTTTGCCCAGACTAAAATGTAATAGCCGTCAGCACTTTGGTAGAGATTAAACAAAGCTGAGTTGTTCGAAATTTCTTTATCTGCCCTTGTGTTCAAGTACTGTGTATTAAATGTTAACTGTTTGAATATAGCCACTTATGAGTACATAGAAGGTCACAAATAAATTCTAATGTAGTTTCTTTTCCATGTTACATAGAAAGACAATTGACCTGCAATTCAAAAGTGCTTTACCAGCACTGACAAAAAAAAAACACTATGGTCAAAACGAACTGATATAAAGCAAAATGACCTGATGTAAAGCAATATGAGGACTTAAAAAAAAGCTATCTATGTTTTGATTTTGGGTGTTAAATATTGATTTACCTCTTTAAAAATACTGAAAGTAAAAAAACAGCATGAAAAACAAATTTTTAAGTCTCTTCTATATAAAACATTTTAACTCTGTGCTTTGGCTGGGCTATTCAAGGACATTCAGAAACTTTCCACAAAGCCACTTCAGTGTTGCTTTTCTGTATGCTTAGGGTCATTGTTTTGTTGAAAGGTGAACTGCTGCCCCAGTCTGAGTTTGCATGTGCTCTGGGGGAGGTTTTTTTCAAGGATGTTCCTGCATTTGGCCGCGTTCATCCGTCCCTCAATTGTTACCAGAATCCCTGTCCCTGCCATTGAGAAGCACCCTCATAGCATGATGCTGCCACAACCATGTTTCACTCTAGGGATGGTATTATCCAGGTGATGTGTCGTGCTTGTTTTTCACCAGACATAGTTTGGTGTTCTGCCCAAAGAGTTTAATTTTCATTTTATCAGACCAGAGAATCTTTTTCCACAGGTTGCATGTCCTTTATCCTGTCATATGCCTTTTACTCAACAGTGGCTTCTGTCTTGCCACGCTGTCATGAACACCCAATTTATGGAGTGCTACAGAGATGGTTGTCCCACAGGTTCTCCCATCGCTGCACAAGACTTTTGGCACTCTTTTAGAGTGATTGTTGGGTTCTTTTTTACCTCTCTGACCAAGACCCTTCTTTCCTAGATGCCCAATTTTCACCTCTAGAAAGGTTCAAGGTTATGCCACACTTCTTCGATTTCAAAATTATTGAGGCCACTGTGGTCCTGGGAACACTCAAAGCCTTAGAAATTGATTTATTTCCTTTCCCTGGTTATGCCTTGCCCCAATTTGATTGCGGTGACAGTTTGTTGGAATTCATGGCTTGATTTTTGTCCTAACAGTGCAGTGTATATAGGGGGCCCTTATAGACTCTGGTGTATGCCTTTCCAAACGATGTCAAATCAATTCAAATTGCAACAACTGGATTCCACTTGAGTTCTAGACACATATCAAGGATAATTAAAGCAAACAGTATGTACCTTACCACAATTTTGGCTACAGCAGGGGGATGAAATTTCGCTTATAGAGCCCCACTGTTATGGAACAGTCTTCCTATTAGTTCCTATTCCTATTCGGGACTCAGACACAGTCTCAGTGTTTAAGTCTAGGCTTAAAACGTATTTGTTTACTCAAGCCTACCCTGACTAGACTTTCTATTATACTAATTCCCTGTCCTAATAATCTTTTCTCTCCCTCTGTCCTTCTGCCGAGCCACACACGATCCAATTCCAGACTGCTGGGACTACAGCTGCTCCTAACGCCATACAGATTTCATATAAGTCAATAATGAACTTTTTCACATTATCTGTTGTTGCCCAGATGAGGATGGGTTCCCTTCTGAGTTGGGTTGCTCTCAAGGTTTCTTCCTCTTAAAACATCTTAGGGAGTTTTTCCTTGCCACCGTCGCCACACAGTGGCTCGCTCAGTTGGGATAAATTTGCACGTTTAATATCTGTATACCATGTTGATATTTCTGTAAAGCTGCTTTGAGACAATGTCTATTGTAAAAAGTGCTATACAAATAAAATTGAAGTGAATTGAATTGAATTGAATTGAATTTTGAATGCCACATCAAATGGTCTGAATACTTGTATAAATGAGAGATTTCAGTTTTTGATTTTTAATGATTTTTTTTTTAAATCTCTAATAATACATTTTCACTTCACCATGATGGGTGATTAAGTGTAGACTGATGGGTACAAATGGCAGTTATGTCCATTGAGAAACAAATCCACAACCCAATTAAGTGTGCAAAAAGTACAGGAGTCTTTATGAAATACTAGTTCCTTTTATTGTAATTAGTAATTCAAAGCAACATGCTTTAATGTAAATTAAATAGAAATAAATTGTATTAAATTTACATTTAATAAATAAATTTAATGTAAATAAAGTAAATTTAGAACTACTATTAATTTGTATTTTTTGTACACTGACATTTTGTATGTCTGACTTAAACATCATCTGTCTGGCAGAGGTGATGTTGATGTCTCCAAGATGCCTACCCACAAATCTTAAGATCTATACGGGGCCCCATTACCTTAGTTATCTGTATCATACGCTTCCTGCTTGGCTTGCCATGTGTCAGTGGGGTAAGTCAGTTTTCTGTTTTTTTTTTTTTCTTTCTACATATGGGAAAATATCGGAAATAAAACGGAAAATATTTCACGCAGACTTGTTGCCTTTAAAGGCTGGTGTCACGTAATTCATGTACTGGGGGTTAGGACGGTTGCAAGTGCAGATAAGAGCTTTATTTAAAGAGAGGCAGGCAGACAAATCCAAATCATGAGTCAAAGCGTGGTCAAAAAACATGCAATGGGTCAGGTGATCTGCAAACGGGCATAAAACAGGCAAGGCAAAAGCATGTAATGAGAAACAAGAAACAAGATCAAAGACCATGAAACTAACCGCAGAACAGGGTACAAACGGTTGGTATGGTGATAACACTCAATACTTCGCAAAGAATGAATGCCTCGAAAGTCTTTTAAACTGTGTTATGATTATGTGTGAGATTGGATGCAGGTGTGCGTGGTTAGAATGAAAGTGAGTGTTCTGGGAATTGCATGTTTGTAGGCCACAGTGCAGGATGGGAAATGTAGTCACTGGATTGCTGTGATATCACAGAACTAGAAATATACACTCTCTCCCCCAGTGGTCCTGGCCCTCTGAGCAAAATGTCTTCACAGCCCCTCAGGTTCCAAATACAGGCATTGTCCAACAAGTAGCAGGTTCCTCGAGAGGCCAAGGAGCAGACATGAGGCTGGGGCTGTATCGCCGGGTCATTAGGCATTTCTTGAGTGTAGAGCGATGTTCTCAGTGGAGAAGAAAGGTGGAGCGTTGTCCGTAGAGAAGCCAGGCATAGTGGCTTCTGATGCAGAGTAGGGAAGCAAAACGGAGCTCTTGACTGCAACGGGAAGCAGAGAAACCTCCTCAGCTGAACAAGAAGGTTAAGTGGCATCCTCCGCTATATAGGGATGCTGCGTTGTATGCTCAGTCCTGCAGAGAGGTTGAGCGCCATTCTCCAGAGACTCTGCAGGCTGAACTTGGTTGGCTATATCAGCAGACTCAGGTGTACGCAGAGTTGTTCATGACGTCCACTTTAGGCATGGGCAGAACTTGGTTGGCCATGACATCGGCTTCAGGCATGAGCAGAAGTTGGTTGGCCGTGACATTGGCTTCAGGCGTGAGCAGAACTTGGTTGGCCGTGACGTCAGTCTCAAGCATGAGCATAACTTGGTTGGCCATGTCGTCAATCTAAAGAATGAGCATAACTTGTTTGGCCACCAGACTCAGATGTACGCAGAGCTTGGTTGTCCGTTTTGACAGTCTCAAGCATGAGCAGAGCTTGGTTGGCTGTGTCGTCAGTCTCAAGCATGAACAGAAATTGGTTGGCCGTGATGTCAATCTCAAGCGTGAGCATAACTTGGTTGGCCATGTCGTCAGTCTCAAGCATGAGCAGAACTTGATTGGTCATGACGTCAGCTTCAGGCATGAGCAGAACATGGTTTTCCTTGTCAGCAGACTCAGGCATGAGCAAAACTTGGTTGTCCGTGTCAGCGACCTTGGACTGGAACTTAGCATGGAAGGTCACATCGTCGATCTCAGACTGGAACTTGGCATGGAAGGTCACCTCGTCAATCTCAGACTGGAACTTGGAGTGGAAGGTCACCTTGTCAACCTTTAGCTGGAACTTGGCATGGAAGGTCACATCGTTGATCTCAGACTGGAACTTGGCGGGGAAGGTCACATCATCGATCTCAGACTGGACCTTGGCATGGAAGGTCACCTCATCGATCTCAGACTGGAACTTGGCGTGGGAGGCAGTATCCTTGACCTCAGACAGGAATTTGGCTTGGGAGGCCGTTTCTTCGACCTCAGACAGGAACTTGGCTTGGGAGGCCGTTTCGTCGACCTCAGACAGGAACTGGGCTTGAGAGGCCATCTTTTCGACTTCGGACAGGAACTTGGCTTGAGAGGCCATTTCTGCAACCTCGGGCAGGAATTTGGCTTGAGAGGTCATCTCGTCGACCTTGGACATGAAATTGAGTTTATGCTGGAGCTCTGGAGATGAGACAACTTTATGGGTCTCGAGCTGGGGCTCTGGGGAGAAGGTCGTCATGTTGACCTTTGACTGAGGCTCTGGAGCTGAAACTACCTCATGGGTCTCGTGCTTGAGCTCTGGAGATGAAGTCCCCATGTTGACCTCCAACTGGGGCTCTGGAGCTGAGATTACTTTGTGAGTCTTGTGCTGGAACTCTGCAGATGAAACCACCTTGTGGCTCTCAGGTTGGAGCTCTGGAGATGAGGTCACCACATTGACCTCTGGCCGGAGTTCTGTAGATGAGACCAACTCATGGAATTCATGCTGGAGCTCTGTGGAGGAGGTCACCACGTTGACCTCCGGCTGGAGTGCTGCAGGTGATACCACCTCGTGGGTCTCAGGTTGGAGCTCTGGAGATGAGGTCACCATGTTGACCTCTGGCTGGAGACCTGCAGGGGAGACCACCTCGTGGATCTCAGACTGGAGCTCGGGGGCCGAGGTCACCACGTTGACCTCTGACTGCCACCCTGTTTGTCTGCATAGTGAATGGCAGGGCAGGTTTATCTGCCAGGCTGTCACCCCCCAAAAAAAGATGTTCCAGGTGGGCCTTGGATTCTGGACTCCCGAACACTGTCACAAATAATCCCACAAACTGAGTTTCATTTTCAAGTCCACTGGATCCCGTGGCCACTAAAATCTGCACCCACTGGCAGGCTGGGCTGAAGAACCAGGACAACATGAACCTTATCCATTGCTTCTCATTGGGCTTTGGGTCTTCTAGGCTCGCAAAATAGAACTGGCATGAAAATATTCCGGATAGCCAAAAAAAACATTATACAGATCCGGGAGATCTATGCCAGTCCACTGGGGAAACTTGGATCGAAACCAAAGCTGGGACAGTTGCTTGGTTTCCCTAGTGTGACATCTCCTCTGTCTTCCTGCTGCATCCATGGTGAGGTGAAGCATTCTGTCACGTAATTCGCGTAATGGAGGTTAGGACAGATGCAATTGCAAATAAGAGCTTTATTTAAAAAGAGACAGGCAGACAAATCCAAATCATGAGACAAAAACATGGTCAAAAAACAGGCAATGGGTCAGACGATCTGCAAATGGGCATAAAACAGGCAAGGCAAAAGCATTTAACGAGAAACAAGAAACAAGATCAAAGACTATGAAACAAACCGCAAACAGGGTACAAATTTTTGGTATGGTGATAACACTCGATACTTCACAAAGAGTGAATGCCTCGAAAATCCTTTTTAACTGTGATGTGACTGTGTGTGAAATTGGAGGCAGGTGTGCATGATTAGAATGAAAGTCAGTGTTCTAGGAATTGCGGTGAATGGTGCCATGTTTGTAGGCCACAGTGCAGGATGGGAAATGTAGTCACTGGTTTGCTGTGATATGACAGCTGGTATATGCTGGGTGAATATGATAGATACCACCTGTGCTGGATGGATTCTTTTGGTGGCTGGATTGTTGGAGGTCTTCAGTCTCATCTGGTTATATGATCAATATAAATTTTTTTTAATGATTTGTTGTTTAAAAGAACTTATGACTTTGCACTGATCAGTTTAATTCAGAGCTGATATACTGCTTTCAGGTGGAAACCGGTTCATCCAAGACATTGAAATGATGATTGGGACCAAGAGCACCCGCTTCTGGATGTGGTAGAGGACTTGCTGGTTTTTCATCACTCCTGCCGTTCTCCTTGTGTGTATAATATGCAACCTATAGAAAGTATTATTCAAATGTTAATAATAATAATGTTTTAGAAGATTGTCAAGTTTGCCTGAGATAAAACATGTACTGCTTCATATCCTCCAGGTCATTCTAGTCCAGTCAGTGTACACATTCACTGCTCCCACATATGGCTCAGTGGAATATCCACAGTGGGGCATTGCTCTGCACTGGTGTATGACTGCCTTCTGCCTCATGTGGATCCCAATTGTGGCTGTCTGTAAGATAATGAAATCCAGTGTCAGCTTTTGGCAGGTAGGACAGGAACTTCTTGTGTGTGTTTGAAAATGAGGATGCAAGAGTACTCCAAATAGTATTAATAACAACAACAACAACAACAACAATAATAATAATAATAATTATAATAATAATAATAATAATAATAATAATAAAACTGTATCACTTTAAAAGCCATATGTGGTAGCTCTAGTACTAAACTATATCTGATAAATATAATACACTAGAATACTATTGTCAACATCATGTAAAGCAGTACAACTGAGCTCTATCTTAGATACCAGAAAGATATTTGAAGTATAAGAGTATTTCCTTACAGTGGCTCAAATTAACATCCTCACCCACTGAAGACTGGGATCCTTACCTGGAATGCCACAGGACTGACCGCTATGTTCGCAGACAGATAAAAGACACAAATGTCTTTGTAATCTCAAACCAAAACACAACCAGATTATAAGATAGTTAAATTTTGCATGTTTTTCAGTCAGTTACATCTATATGTTAACGTTAAATTGGCAATGCTTTGTGGATGGTACAGTATCATTAGACCTTAAAGCACAGTAGTGCTCACTGCCAATTTATCACAGCCACATCTACACATGTCCATCAGTGGAATGGGACCGCCACAGGACCATCTTTAGCCCTTCATCAATGTTCAGTTTATGACATCAGGACTGTTGTCAGGTGGATATTTTTGTTTGGCAGGTTATGCTGCATCGCCTGATCGACACCAACATCCACTAACATGCCACCACCATTTTAACGTCTGTGCTATGTTGAGGGTGCTCCACCACCCACATAATATCTGCTCATCAGAAACAAATCTGTACATCAGAAACAAATCTTTACCTAATATATACCCCTACAGTATATGGTAGTCTTATCTAATAAACTGACAAGTGAGTGTATTCATCATTAATAATTCCTCTAATTTGGGACTATAATTGTGTTAGTAAGGAATCAAATACAACAGCTTTACCTCTGTTAAACACTGATACTGGAGACTCCTTCCATAAATGTTGAATAAATGTCTCCAAGCTTAATCTTAGCAATGATGAGACTTTTTCTTTGATAAATAGCAACACATCTTTTCAGTACACAAATCAGTGTGACAAATCAGAAACTGTTACTTTAGAAACAATCTGTGAGTTGCTTTTCAGATGGAAATACTGTCAGAGCCATGTTTTTATTAAGTTAATCAAAACCTTCTGAACAAGCTGATCAGATTCAAGAATAAAGTTTTATCATGTTTAAGTACAATTAATCATAAAAACATCCGATATTCATTAATGAGTTTTAGTTCTGGAATTGAATGTTTTCATGGTGTTAAATCTGTTTAGTGTCATTTCTGTTTTGAATCATTAGCATAAAAACACTATAATTTGCCTTTTGTAATAAAATTGTAACAAATTTGTTTCTTTCATTTGCATTGGATATGACCTATATGAAATCAAGTCCTATAGTCTCCTTCAGAATCTGAACTCTAGACTCATTAGTGTATGTGTACAAGTATTCATTTTGGTGACAAGCATGTTTGATCACAATTAAAAGCTTTGGTGGAAGAAATGTTATTGCAAGCTCCTTGAGGATCCTTTTCTAATGTGGGCTATGCTGCATCACTCTTCACTGCATAGATTAATCTGATGGCTGTGAATGGCAAGTAATACACATGCCATTAGAAATCAGGGCTTCATCCCAAAACACACTGTACACACTTTGTTCTGACATACTATTTAGTATGGTAATACATGGCATGTGAATCGTTATACCAGTCGCTGATGCGATGATCTGCAAGATCAAAACACAGTACAAAGGGGATGATAGAGAGCTAGCTGTCTAATAGCTATGACACAAGGCTCTGTTGAAGTGTAAAGGTGCATCTTTGCTATTATCTGTCAGCATGCTGATCACTCAGGCCTGCTCTGTTCATCTCTAAGACCGATAGTAGCTAATAACAGGATTTTCATTCTGACTCATAGCAGCTTTTTTCCTTTCTTTTTTTTTTGACCAAACAGATGAAACCACAAGTGCAGTTTATTTTGCTGGTTTATTTTTTATTTCAGAATATCAATGAACATGACTAAAGACCACTCAGATCAATCAAGACAAGAGCAGTTCATAGGCACTCAGATTTATGAACTTGGATTTAAGACCAGTTGCAGCAAGAGCAGCTAGCATCAAAGACCAGGCCAGTGGCACAATGCTCCAAGTAGGCCTTGCCACTGTCGCAGTTGTAGAACTGGTTCGTATTGCTGGGGTCGGGGTAAAGTCCATTAGCCTTGCCAGCACAGAAGCCGCTGCCACTGCTTGAGCCACTGCTGCTACCACCACTGCTACCCCCACTAGGAGGAGCAGGGGCAGCAGTAGCTGGGGCAGGAGTGACAGGGGGTAGAGGCTGGGCAGGAGCTGAGCAACCTAGAAGAGGAAGAGCATCAGATAAATTAATGAGATTGCATGTCGGCTAGTGTGTGTGTGTGTGTGTGTGTGTGTGTGTGTGTGTGTGTGTGTGTGTGTGTGTGAGAGAGAGAGAGAGAGAGAGAGAGAGAGAGAAAGAGAGAGAGACAGAGAGAGAGAGAGAGAGAGAGAGAGAGAGAGAGAGAGAGAGAGAGAGAGAGAGAGAGAGAGAGAGAGAGAGATTCAGTATTCTTTACTAGATTTTAGTAGTAATATATGTAGAGCCCAGGTTGGGGGTACAGGATGTGCAGAAACAGGGTTACTGCATGAGTTAAATTGACTCTAATTAGAAAAATAGTTAGACTTGTTCAACTCACTCTGTCCAGTTCCCAGGCCACTCTTGATAGTGTTGATCAGAGGGTATTTTCCCTGGTTGCAGAAGGTGCCACTGAAGTCATCCAGGTCCAGAGACCACACCATAGCACCTCCAAAGTTGTTTTTCTTCAACCAGTCAATCTATAGGATTTTGAAAATGTATTCACCAACCATGTATGATCCAAAACTTCCTTTGACAACTCTGTCGACGTTTAGAGCCATGTGAATAGAAAATACCTTGATCTGGAAACTCTTGATGTTGTCATAGCCAACCCAAACGTTCTGGCTGTTGTAGGCATATGGCACATCCTGAGGGGTATCCCAAGCCTGAGTGGCTCCTTGAGACAGGAAGGTACAGATCTGGAAATAGAGGATTAGATTAAAATCTGAGATCAAGCCAAATCTGTAATTGTAGGATAGAATGTCAAAGCACTTTACAAGATTTCTTGATTCTCACCTCATAGTAAGCCCAGAATCCACTTTGCCTGGAGTAAGGTCCAGCAGGTCCAGGTCCAGCAGTGGGGGCTCCCACACCAGTATTGGCAGAGCTAGCCAGCATGAAGGTGTGTCCATAGGTGGGGAATCCAACCAGCAGCTTCTCGGCAGGAGCACCATTGCTCTTCCAGTAGTTCATAGCATAGTCCTGAAGTGGTAGAAAAAGGAATTTAGATCTCACCAGAAATCAGACATATTACTATTTAATGGGTTCGGTATTGAGGTACACTTACCACATTGAAGTAGATGTAAGATCCCTGGTCAGCTGGTCCACTGTACAGAGGGCTGTTCTCTCCAGTCTGCTGCTCCCAAGACCCATGGAAGTCATAGGTCATGACATGGAAGTAGTCCAGGACCCTGTGGAAGACAGATATAGAGGTCAACATCCATGAGAAACTGTTGATTCTCTGTCAAAATAACTAAAAGAACTGTATACGAACTGGCCAATCTGGGCAATCTGGTATCCAGAGTCGATGGTACCCTTGCCAGCGGAGACAGCAGCAGTCAACAAAAGACGAGGACGGTTGGTCTTTGTGCCCTCAGCCACAAAGGCAGCCATCATTTCCTATTGAAAACAGATTTGGCAATGTCAGTAAACAGCAAGGAGAAAGGAGAGCAAAAACAGTCTCATATGAGATTGGTAAGATAACAGAAATCTATTGGCCGGAAACTAATCCAAAACGACTATAACTTTTAAATAGAGCAATATAAATAGATTTATATGAATCTGTCTGGTTAAAGCCCAAGAGCTTCTCACATTGAAACCTACATGTTTGTGGGCTGTATTACATGCCAGTGAATACCTGAACCAGGGTGGTGTAGAGCTGTTTGTCCTGAGGAGGACTACCACGGGAACCAGGATACTCCCAGTCAATGTCCAGACCATCAAACTCATACTGCCTCAGGAAGGTAATCACAGAGCTGATGAAAGTCTGACGGGTAGCAGAGGTGGCCACCATAGCAGAGAACCTAAAATAATAAAGAATTGAGTAAGTGACCGAGCTGCCTTTTACATTGTTTGAATTGTGTCACAAGACTTTACATACTTGGCAGTGCCAAAGTTCCAGCCGCCGATAGCCAGAAGGGTTTTCAGGTTGCTATTCCTGTTGAGAACATAAGGAACATTTAAGTTTCCTATCTTAAGCAAAACATGTATGTACACAGCAGGGGAAAAAATGCTTTAACTTTTAGAATTAGAAATACTTAAGTTTAACCAAACAGCCCAGCTGGATATCAAATCAAAATAAATCAACATACTGGTTCTTCAAAGCCTGGAACTCTCCGTAAAGCTTCACATCATCCCACTCATAGGTTGCAATCTCGTTGTTGTTCATACCAGCAAAAGCATAGATCAGATGGTCACACAGGCATGGGTCAACGTTGGTGGGGAAGTACTTTCCTGCTCCAGGTCTGTACTGTCCCCAATTGGTGAAGTAACATGACAGGATGTAGGAGGATCCTAGGTAAAAATAATAATACTACTACTACTACTACTACTAATAATAATAATAATAATAATAATAATAATAATAATAATTAGATGGTAAGGGATTTTTGGAGTTGTTAGATTTACCATATATAAAGAGAAAATTACGTATCTGGATGCTTACCTAGCTGCACGTGCAGCAGGAGAGCCAGTCCTGGAAATAAAATTAAGACACTTTACATCTCAACATATTCTATAATTCTTCCACATATTGTATGCTGTGAAATATATCAATAGGGTAAAAACATAGGTAGCAATAAATTGACACTAGAGTAAGGGTAATATTATAATTTTCTTTATTTGTCTATGTTGTACTGTATAATTGTGAGCAATATTCAAGCCTACTATCTCTAAATAAGAAAATACAGAGATATAATATAAATATATTATATAGAGATATACTATAGATACAGCATAAATCTTGCATCTGAGTATATATGTTAGGTTTGACAACATTAGAAGCAACAAAAAGTTTTATATCTGTGCCATTTATTTTTCTAGATATTTCAATCATAAATATTCTATTTTAAAATGTTGTGGTAAAGAAAGAAAAGGCATGCTGAGGGTCCAACTCACCAACACAAATCAGAAGCTTGCCCATGGTGCCTATGTACAGTTCACAAGAAGGATCTACTCCTTTATATACCCCCAACCAACACTACTTTACTCATTTCAATCTCTTTGACTTGTTTGCCTAGACTGAAATGTAATAGCCGTCAGCACTTTGGTAGAGATTAAACAAAGATAAGTTGTTCAAAATTTCTTTATCTGCCTTTTTGTTCAAGTACTGTGTATTAAATGTTAACTGTTTTAATATAGCCACTCATGAGTACATAGAAGGTCACAAATACATTCTAATGTAGTTTATTTTCCATGTCATACAGAAAGAAAATTAACCTACCCTGACTAGATTCTGTTCTACTACTTCGCAGTCATAATTATCTTTTTTCTCCCTCTCTCCTTTCGCCGAGCTCCACACGAATTTATGGAGATATTAGAGATCCAGATCCTTTCTGCCTCTGGATGGAGCTCAAATCTTCTTTAATTCCAGACTGCTGGGACTACAGCTGCTCCTAACGCCATACAGATTTCATATAAGTCAATAATGAACTTTTTCACATTATCTGTTGTTGCCCAGATGAGGATGGGTTCCCTTCTGAGTTGGGTTGCTCTCAAGGTTTCTTCCTCTTAAAACATCTTAGGGAGTTTTTCCTTACCACCGTCGCCACTCAGTGGCTTGCTCAGTTGGGATAAATTCACAACTTTAATATCTGTATACCATGTTGATATTTCTGTAAAGCTGCTTTGAGACAATGTCTATTGTAAAAAGCATTATACAAATAAAATTAAATTGAATTGAATTGAACCTGCAATTCAAATGTGTATTTGTGCAATTCAAAGTTCTTTACCAGCACTGATTTTAAAAAGCAAAAAAAAACTTTATTGTCAAAACTAACTGATATACTGTAAGACAATATGAGGACTTAAAAAAAATCTATGTTTTGATTTTGGGTGTTAAATATTGATTTACTTCTTTAAAAATACTGAAAGTAAAAAAAGACCATGAAAAACACATTTTAAAGTCTCTTCTATATAAAACAGACATTAATTATAAAGATGCTAGGTCACGATTTATACATTGTCATACTATTCTCATTTTATGATGAGAATTCTTACTTGCATGTACAATATTTTGCTCATTGCGTTCCTCTTTCTCTTCCCTTCTTTGTTTCATATCTGTTCAAATAATCTTATTTATTTACAGTGATTTCAGAAAGTATTCAGACATTTACATGTTTTAAACTTTATTGTGTTATGGATTTGATAATTGACATTTTTACCCATCAGTACACATACTGTAGTCTCTCCTAATGATGAAGGGAAAACATGTTTTTAGTGATTTTCAAAAATGTATTAAAAATATCAAACACTGAATTCTCTTATTCACAAAAGAATTCAGACCCTTTATTCAATACTTTGTAGAAGCTCGTTTGAAAGCAACGACAGCTACAGGTCTTCGTGGATACATCTCTACAAGCCTGGATTTGGTCAGTTCTTTGAGATCCTCTCAAGCTTCATCAGATTGGATGGCGAGTGTCTGTGAACTGCCCTTCAGGTCTCTCCACAGATGGTAGATGGAATTTAACTCTGGGCTTTGGCTGGGCTACTCAAGGGCATTCAGAGACTTGCCCCAAAGGCACTTCAGTGTTGCTTTTCTGTATGCTTAGGGTCATTGTTTTGTTGAAAGGTAAACTGTTGCCCCAGTCTGAGTTTGCGTGTGATCTGGAGGAGGTTTTCTTCAAGGATGTTCCTGCATTTGGCCGCATTGATCTGTCCCTCAATTGTTACCAGAATCCCTGTCCCTGCCATTGAGAAGCACCCTCATAGCATGATGCTGCCACAACCATGTTTCACTCTAGGGATGGTATTATCCAGGTGATGTGTCGTGCTTGTTCTTCACCAGACATAGTTTGGTGTTCTGCCCAAAGAGTTTAATTTTCATTTTATCAGACCAGAGAATCTTTTTCCACAGGTTGCATGTCCTTTATCCTGTCATATGCCTTTTACTCAACAGTGGCTTCTGTCTTGCCATGCTGCCATGAACACCCAATTTATGGAGTGCTACAGAGATGGTTGTTTGTCCAACAGGTTCTCCCATCTCTGCACAAGACTTTTGGCACTCTTTTAGAGTGATTGTTGGGTTCTTTCTTATCTCTCTGACCAAGACCCTTCTTTCCTAGATGCCCAATTTTCACCTCTAGAAAGGTTCAAGGTTATGCCACACTTCTTCGATTTCAAAATTATTGAGGCCACTGTGGTCCTGGGAACACTCAAAGCCTTAGAAATTGATTTATTTCCTTTCCCTGGTTATGCCTTGCCCCAATTTGATTGCGGCGATCCACAGACAGTTTGTTGGACTTCATAGGTTGGTTTTTGTCCCAACAGTACAGTGTATATTGTGGACCCTTTTAGACTCTGGTGTATGCCTTTCCAAACGATGTCAAATCAATTCATATTGCATCAGCTGGATTCCACTTGGGTTCTAGACACATATCAAGGATAATTACAGCAAACAGGACGTTTTTTACACCATGCATGCATTTAATGTAAACTAAGTAGAAATACATTTAATTTAATTTAAATTAATACATAAATTTAATGCAAATAAAGTAAATTTAGAACTACTACTTATTTGTACTTTGTGTACACTACGACATTTTGTATATTAAAGGTCATTGTGCTGTAAAACCACACATGTATAAACCCGGAAATGATAAACTGATCCATTAAAGATTAAGTGTTTTAAATATCAGCTTATCAAATTATGAAAGTGCTTAAAATTATACAGCAGGTCTGACTTATGCACTGAGTAAATAAAAGGTAAATGTGTAATCTAAAATGATAAAATGCATATCTAAATATGGAAAAGTATAGTCACTAAAAATGTAAAGTAAATGCAAGCAGATTTGTATCCAAAATGTATATATTTATATAACGTTGCTTTGTGATAATGTCCACTGTTAAAGTGCTATACAGTACAAATAAAATGTAATTGAATTGAATCAGATTTAATTTAAGAAAATACAGAGACTTAAAAAAAAAAGTCTGTCACACATACTGGGCTCTGAGGACTACAGGTTTTGATGTAAACAAATGCATGGTTATTTTTATTTTATAAATTACCTAAGGATAAAAGGTTCATGAGAAGTATAATTATTTAGGAAATAAAAATACAGACAGGTGAAAAATTAAAGCAAAAAACAGTGGCTCTGTTATGCTTTGGGAGATATTTTGCTGGTATGGTTTGGGTTCACTTAGAGAGAAGAATTACTAAAAATCAATACAAAGTTCTTCTGATTACATTTATTCTGTGATGAAACAGTTCTGTCCTGATGGGAGTCATCACTTCCAGCATGACTCCACCCCCATTCACAATACATGAGGGTTCATTAAATGGTTTAATGAGGATGAAAATGATTCAAATCATATGTTATAGCCTTCACAATAACCAGATTACAACCATATTGAACACGTATTGGAGATTTCCAGCTGAACTGTTAGACTGCAATCTATACCTCCATCATCAAAATATCACTTGAGGGAATATCTTTTGGAAGAATGGTGTTCATCACACCAGTATTGTTCCAGACATTTGTAGAATACACGGCAAGGATCATGAAGCTCTGCTGGTTGCTTGTGGTGGCCCAAACACTTTAATAAGACACTTTATGTTGGTTTCCCTTTAATTTGTCTAGTTTTTGTTGTTGTTGTTGTTGGTTGGGTTTTTTGCTTGGCTAAAAATGAATGTTCAATTGCCATAGCAAATGTACTGTGGTATTTATTATTTTTTTAAATTTAGAGGGAACAGAGGGAAGGAACCAGATATTTAAATAAATCTTGGTCTATGACTGGAGCTCTACTCTTTGTGTATACTGTAGCTACATAATTTTACCCTGGAAAACAATTATGGCTTAGGAATGTCCAGTCATGTCCATAAGTATTCGGACATTGACTACATTCTTTCATTTTTGTCTCTGTACACCACCACAATGTATTTGAAATGAAGAAATTAAGATGTGCTTGAAGTGTATATTTTTAGTTTTAATTCAAGGGGTTTAACAAAAAAAAAATGCATTAACCCTTTAGGAATTACTGCCTTTTTTTTTTTTACAGAGTCCCTCCATTTTCATATGCTCAAAATATTTGAACAGTTGTCATGTTTCCTTGTTATTTCATGACAAATTAAGGAGATAAAAGGTCTGGAGTTGGTTCCAAGCATTGAATTTGCATTTCGTAGCTGTTCATGGGAACTCTCAATATGCAGTCCAAAGAGTTGTTGATGCGAGTGAAGGAGGCCATCATTAGGTTGAAAAAACAAAGCAGGCCCATCAGAGACATAGAAACTTTAGGAGTGGCCAAATCAACAATTTGGAACATTCTTAAAAAGAAGGAATGCATTGGCGAGCTCAGCAACACCAAAAGGTCTGGAAGACCACAAAAGACAACAAGTGGATGATCGCAGAATTCTTTCCTTGTTGAAGAAAAACCCCTTCACAACATCCAGCCAAGTCAAGAACACACTTTGTTCAATTACTTTTGAGCCTGTAAAAATGTAGGGACTCTAAAACAATGGCTTGCATGCATACATGCTCTCCTCATGTCCACTTGAGTTTCCTCTGGGATCTCTGTTTCCTCCCACCTCCCAAAACATGCTGATAGATATAGTGACTGAGCTAAATTTCTTTAGGTATGAATGAGTGTGTGAATCTATGAGGGTGTATTCCCACCTCATGCAGAGTGTTCCCAGGATTGCTTTGGATCCACCTCAACCATGACTTGGATAAAGCAGTAACCGAAGAGTTACATTCATGAATGAATGAATGAATGAATGAATGAATGAATTATAACTTGACCCATGCTATGGGTTTGTAGAAAATAAAGTGGCATCATTTTGTAGTTTCAGTGACTCGCTCCACACTGTATGATGAACTCAACTTGAAATATCTGTTTAGCGTTATCCAAACATTTGATGAAAATGTGTGTCTACTTTACTATGTTTAAAACAATTATTTTCTTTTTAATTTTATCATGCTTTGGAGAAAAATGTCAAAGCAAATATAATGGTCATTTAAAATGGATAGTAATGGCAAAGCCATATGTTCTTATGTTCGGGTCAAACTCTAAAGTCCAATTTAGTGGAAATAATACTTTTTTTCCTTGCAACTTTATTTGCTTTACTCAATTTTTCTAAAGAACTTGAAAATGTATACATTTATAATAAAGTTTCATTTCAGTCAAGAGCCAAAACTGCATCCAAAATGATTGGACTTTGCACTATGGCTACCAAACTGTAAGCAATCTTATGATTTGTCAGTGAACAATGTGAACATTCAGCAAAAGATTTTCACTGATATTCAGTAAGCAGCTCTAGTGTTGTAAGGAACTTCCAGAACAGGGAGCCAAGCCAGTTTTCCTCTTGCCCAAGTTAACGTAATTATAAACTGCAGACTGAAATCACTAATGAACTGAACTCAAGAAAAAAGATGTGAGCATTTGTGAAATTCACATCTGTAATGATCCGGCATATTAGGATTTCTGTATGGAAACAGGAAATCACATGTGACTCAATAATTGTTACTTAGGTGGATGTGGCAAATGCTGCATTAAGGCCTACAGAATAAATATATCCTGGATGTCTAACTGAATCTACAATTCTGTTAGACTATTGGGAACCACTAAAATCATTCAATCCTTTTCTGAAAATGTTGAAGCCATTAGTTCAATGCAACTTTTTTCCCACCAGGTAGATGAAAAGGACTAAATAAATGAAATGTTCAAACAGACCATTTTAATTAAAAGCATTTTCACATGTAGCTGCCAATTTACCAGACTCTACCTAATGATGATTCTTCCATACTTCATACAACTACACAGGCATACAGTACTACTACAAGATTTGGTTTCCAAAAGATAACTCACTGAAAAGCTATAAAGTATGTTTTCCACAAGATGGCAATGAGGACCAGTCACCTACTCATAACCTACTGTACTGTAGATAGAAAGCAGAAAGGAAAGAATTCCTTTTAAAAGTTTGAGAGAACATGTTATTACATAAAATACATTTTACAGAGAAGTTTAGGAGAACAGTGTGTCTCGTGTAGCTGGTATATTCCGGTATCTAAAATGTAGTAAGTTGTTTGATGTTTTTTTTTTAAATCAACTATTTATAATTTGTTTTTGTTTTTTATCCAGCAAGTGGTGGTAATACACCAATCTGGTGTTTACCAACCTCCGGAAAACTTGAAAAGAAGAAGAAAAAGAAGAGGAAGAAGAAGAAGATGATGATGATGATGATGATGATCCCATAGAGTCCAAATATATGGATTATCCATAATTTCATTCTGCATTGTAGATTCTACCCAGTTAACCACTTCCTCAAAAAAACTACAGTAATGGCATTGACATAAAGTGTTCTTTCTCTGATTCACACCCTGAAACTATTACTTGTCAGTACACACATAAACTGTGGGAAGACATTAACACATTCATAGACTTCTCCCTTTACTTCAAATGCATTACATTTGGTTACTACTCATATCACAATACAAAATATAATACTGTTTCCTTATAAATTTGATTCTATACATAAGTAAATTGAATATCCATAAATGTAAATTCACAAACAACAAACAAACATTTTTTATGAAAGAAATAGTAATTTACATTCATAAAACATCTATAAAAAAAATTTTTTTTAAAAACTTTACACATACCTCACCATGTCACAGCCAGTAGCTGCATTGGCTTCCCAGCCATGCTCGTATTGATCTTAAAACTCTCATTTTAACATATAAAGCAGTTCATGGCATTGCACCAGAGTATATATTCAGTGTTGTTGTACCCTACACTCTTTGTTCTTCCAATTCATTTGCACTTCACCAACCCTCCTGCAAACTTAAGTCTATGGGGGAAAGAGCTTTCTCTTTCAGAGGCCCTAAGCTATGGAATGCTGTTCTTTTACTATTAGAAATGCCCCAGCCTTGGATTGTTTTAAGAAGTTACCTAAGACCCATTTATTTAAGGTAGTTTTAAAATATTTATTAATATTAGTTTTATCTGTGGTTGCTGTTGTATGTTGTATTTTGTGTTAAATCTTTTATTTTTTACATTTTTGGTATGGTGGTTGCTGTTGTATGTTATGTGTTTATTAAATCTTATAGCACTTTGAGTGTAATAAAAGCACATTATAAATAAAATGTATTATTAAAACTTTAGCAGTCTACATGTGTTTTCTTTTTTTATAAATACAATTTTTTCTGTGTGTATTTATTGTGTGTTTGATTAATGAATGGAATGCATCACTCTGGACTGTCCTTGTTGCATAAATGATAATAATAATAATAATAATAATAATAATAATAATAATAATAATAATAATTAGTAGTAGTAGTAGTAGTAGTAGAAGAAGAAGAAGAAGAAGAAGAAGAAGAAGAAGAAGAAGAAGAAGAAGAAATTCAGAAAGGAAATTTCATTTTAAAACTTTAACAGAACAACGTATGCTACACTATATGCCCAAACATTTATGGACACCTGAGAATCACACCTGTATTTGCTTGTTGAACATCCTATTCAACATTTAATACCCACTTTGCTGTAATAACCTCCACTCTTCTGGTAGGTTTTCCACTAGATTTTGGAACTTGGCTGTGGGGATTTGTGATCATTCAGACACAAGAGCATTAGTGAGATCAGGCACTGATGTTGGGCGTGGAGGTCTGGTGTGCAGTCAGCATTCAAATTCATCCCAAAGGTATTCAGTGAGGTCGACGTCCTAGCTCTGTGCAGGCCGCTCAAGCTTTTCCATTACGACCTTGGCAAACCATGTCTTGTCTTGTCTTGGACTTCGCTTTGTGCTCAAGGGCACTGTCTTGCTGGAACAGGTTTGGTCCTCTTAGTTCCAGTGAAGTGAAATTGTAATGCTTCAGCATACAAAGACATCCTATCTTCCCTAATAATGTGCTTCCAACTTTCCGACTACAGTTTGGGTAAGAACCACGTACGGGTGTGATGGTCAGGTGGTTTCGCCACATAGTGTACACCAGTGGTCACCAACCCTGTTCCTGGAGATCTACCTTCCTGAAGACTTTAGCTCCAACCATAATCGTGCCCATCTAACCATTGCTTGAAGAAGTTCTTGATCAACTAAAACAGGTATGTTAGATTTTGATTGGAGATTAAATTTTGAGGAAGGTAGATCTCAAGGAAGAATGTTGGTGTACATTATAACATGAAAGATATTTTACAGAGAATGGCAAGAGAACAAAAAGTCCCGGATATACTCCAATAGCCTATCTTGGAGAAATTTTGTTATGTAGGTAGTTAGTTAGTTTCACTTTTCCGTTTGTTTTTTTTAGTTAAAAAAAAATGCTTGGTCACTCTCTACACTAGGTGGCGGTAATGAGCGAATCTAGTGTTTGCTAACCGCCTTGAAACTAGAAGAAGGAGAAGCAGAAGAAAAGATTCAGTCGTCAGCAAAGTGACTCGGTCTAAAATGAACAATTTGGACAGTTTGAATACGTTTTTGACAGATCGCTTAATGACAGTCGCTGGAGAGATATTCCAAGTGTTTAAAGACGCGTTTAGTGAATATCAGTGTGAAATAGAGCGAATGAAAGAGGAGAACCGGTGTCTAAGAGAAGCGCTGGCTGAAATATACAACAGTGTTCAAGAGCGAGCAGGTACACACTTATTATAACTAATTATAGTGATATACAACACGAGGCAGGATTTTAACATTTGTTCATAAAACCCATAATTCACCTTAAACATCTTTAATAACTAAATGAATCTGTATTTACCTTCTATATCAACTCTTTGCTCATGTTCATCTTGCCTGTTAATAGTAAATGATCTCTGTTTGTATGCAGAGAAGCACAGTTTAAACCAGAGAGCCCTGAACACTGACACCTGCGACATACAAGTGAAACTGGAAGTAGAAGCTAGTCCATCTGATCCACAACAGTCTCAGAGTCACCCACCCAGAGGCACACCAAAGCATGATCATACTGTTCATGATCTGGACCCAGAATCGAGTTTTTCAGAGAAAACTGGGCTCAGGGATGAAAACGAGGACAGCAGCAGCAGCAGCAGCAGCAGCCTACACACAGGCTCATCGGTCACGGTCAAGGCAGAGCCGTGTGCATCTCAAAATGTCTGCTTTGCAGAAGTTAAAAACGAAGCTGAAGGCGATCAGGCAAGAGACCAAGAAGAACCTCTTTCCTGCACTTATTGCGACCAAACATTCACTGAGGTTCCTCAGCTAGCGTCACACGTGCAGAGTCACATGGCGTTGTTTACCTGTGAGGTCTGCAGAAAGTCCTTCAAGCAGAAAGGAACGCTGAAAACGCACATGATCGTGCACCAGAAAGAAAGACCTTTTGCCTGTGGGTATTGTATAAAGCGGTTCAAGCTGAAAAGTCACCTGAAAGAGCACGAGAGGATACACACGGGTGAAAAACCTTTCAGCTGCCCGGTGTGCATGATGTCTTTTACTCGCTCCAATCCTATGAAGATACACCTTCGGAATCATCATCGGGAACAGATATTACTCGATCAGTAGTGCAAGAATCAAGGCTGGAAAATATTAGACGTGTGGATAAATTCCACTGTTAGTTCATCTGTTGTTTCTTTTGTTACATTGACGGCCTTTACTAAGGCACCTCAGTGGCTAAATTTAATATCCTCATAGTTCTGCTGAATATAACAGAAGTACTAATTATTTGTTCTACAAGCTTAACTACTGGTTATTCGTTCATTATTCTGATTATTGTCTGCTTTCCCCCACACTAAATAAATACCAGTCTTATTTACTATCTGAGTCTGAATTCTACTGATCAACATATTTTATCCTGGAGACTGAACTTTTACACATTTTGTATTGTTTTTATAGAGAATTGAAAGTGGATGATGTACATTAGTGGTCACTAACCCTGTTCCTGGAGATCTGCCTTCCTGAAGACTTTAGATCCAACCATAATCGTGTCCAGCTGACCATCTGAACATTGCCTTAAGAAGTTCTTGATCAACTAAAACAGGTTTGTTTGATTTTGGTTGGAGATGAAACCTGCAGGAAGGTAGATCTCAAGGAAGAGGGTTGGTGACCATGGGTGTACACTTTATTAAATATTAAACCAATGTGTGATTTTTTTAATTTATTATTTTTAGTAATGAATAGAGGATTTTATTTTAAATGTGATTTCTGTTGCTTTAGTAAGTACATTCTTTTCATTGGTGACAATGGAGTATGATGCTCCAAAAGTACAAATACAAAATGTATGCAGTTCGCATGATGTATGTAAAATAGAGGGTATGATTTAAAAACAAATATGAAAAAAGGAAGCATTTAACCATTATTTAAACTGAAATAAATCATTCAACAAGTCAAATCTTTGTGTTTCATTACAAATGAATTTACTATGCTGAGTCATTGGGATCAAGAAAACAGCTATCCACTGTCAAATATTCACAGGCATGAAAAAGGATAGCAATAGATATCAAAGTGGTTAATAAATACATACTCAGACCAACTGTACAAACAGAGATTTGAAAAAGTTGGGGAGAAAATCTGAAACGATCATCTGGATTCATCCTTGAAATAAAAACGGATTCAAGTCCAAATTTATTGTAGTCACAAATGTAATTTTGACTGTTTCACTGTTTATATCTACAATATTTGTGTGCATTTTTTGTTTAACTGTGATAATAAAGCAGCTTCTACAAAACCCAGTTCAGATTAAATGTAGTTATTTTCTTGACTGGTAAGAGGATTTTAAATTAATGATTTACTGTACACTTCACTGAATGAACCCCATGTGCGCTGCTTCGCGTTTCCGACAGGTGGCGATCTAACGACGCCTTCTACTGTTTATTATCACTAAAGGGGCGAAAAACAGAAGAAGACGCAAAGTAGCACTTTTATACGAGTCTACACTGGAAAAATGGCTCATTTGGAGACGCTGAATTCGTTTTTCTGTGATCGTTTAATGGCTGCAGCAGCAGAAATATTCCAAGTAGTTAAGGACACTGTTTCTCAGTATCAGGAAGAAATAGACCGCTCCACACAGGAGAATATTTATCTGAGGAAAATGCTAGCGGAAGTTAGCATCAACAATGGACCAGGTGAATGAGCCGCTCAGTTTCTGATGCAACGTTGGCATAGTTTGTTTCATCTATGCAACTGTTGATGTGCTCTTGGTTGTTTATTACGGATTACGTTTTTAATAAATAAAATAATAATAATATTAATGTGTGACCACGACTTAGTAACCCGAGATAACGAGCTCATTAAGTCGTGACTACAGCTTCACAAGTTGTGATCACTGTGTTGTGTATAATTGCCTAAATATCAATAGAATTATAGTGATATCAATTATAATTATTAGTAGTATTATTTATTTGGCATTGTCCAACTGTGTGGTTTATAGCCATAAAAATAACGAACGAATCCTGTTAAAACAGCAACAAAAACATTAGTAGTTAAATGTCACTAAATCAAATGAAAATAATTATACAAGTTAATACAATATACAAGTTAAATTAAGAGTACATGATAATTTATAAATGAATAAATAAATGTAGATAAATATTTTTTTGCCAAGCACTGTGGTATGGTAAGAGTAGGTATAGATTTTAAGGAGCATATGGACTAATGATGACGTTTACATGCACATCAGTATTCTGATATTAATTGGAATGATATTGGCAGTGTTGTAATTAGTACTGAGTCATGTAAACGACGCAATCTGATTGCCCGATTCAGATTAAGACGATATTCGGATTCCCCAAATTCTGATTCTCACCCCAGTAATATACCTGTTTTAATTGGAAATTTGTTGCATGTCGACACATTCAGAAAATCCACTGAAAGGAGATCTATGCGCATGCTCAGTTTGCAAGGAATTGTGGGTGCTAACACATGCTTAGCTGTAGGCTTGGTATTTAAGAATGGCAACTCAGGAATACTTACAATAACCATGTATAGAGGAATATTCCGATGCCTGTACACATATAAACACTGTATTCAGAACATGGCTGCAACCCAAATATAGACCTTAAACATAATGTACATGTAGTCACGGATTCCATGAACAACACATTGTGTTGTCCTTGAAGCGATCTCCTTGTGAGCGACCGATCGCTCACACATGATCTGTGACTAGCCCAATCTGTGGCTATTACTTATTGATCTCAGGTGAATAAGTCATGGCCATACCTTAATTATCACATTCTCTTCACTTCATGATCTAGTTCCCATGCTTTGTGACAGGGTTTCCAAACCAGGAGGTTCAGGAGACTGATGGAAATGACTGACAATTTACGTTCCATTTTAATAATACTTTTTTTTTTTTTACAAGTTAAAAAAAATTAAATGAATTAAACCCATTCATATATAATGGTAACCTTATACGTAAAATGCGATAGAAGTTCATTGAATAACTCATGGGCCATGTCACGAGATAATAGGTCATACTCTATGAGAGTTAAGCGTAAATCATTCCTGATGGTTAAAAGCGTTTTAGCCTTTTACAACTCCTTAAACCCGCTTAAATGGACAGGTATGAAAGGCAATGTCAGCAACCGAAAATCACAAAAGGATGAAAATCCAAGCACAAGTTAGATGACAAAATCTCCAAAGCACGAAACGATCTGTAAGTACTAGCGATGAATATTTAAAGTTTGGGTTCACGTGCATGGCCAAACTGTTCTGTATGTGTGTGATCTGTTCGAAGCGGCTTTCATAAAAAGACATTTGGAAACAACACATGAAAACCTGGCTACAAAACCCTATTTTAAAGCAATCTTGCTGAGATTAAAACAGCAAGAAAAAAACTGTAAATAAGTAAAACAAACTTTTTCAACAAGAAGTTTCACTGCTTAACACCATGCTTAACATCTCCTGGGGTATTTCAGTCCATCCAGGATTTTGCAATTGGGATTGGGCCAAGACACGTCATGTGACATCATCACAACGCGTTGAACACAAATACAGCTAAAAGGTCTCATTCACCAACAAAATGAAAGACCCTGCAGAACCATTTTGTGCAATTGCAATTTTGGCAATTCAAGTAGTTTTCCACAAAAAAAAGCACAAAAAACTCCACAAATTGCATTGTAAATTTTGGAAAAATCTGCAACAAAATCAAACATTTTTTAGCCGCAACAATACCTCCCCCCCAAAAAAACTCTGTAAAAGCCTGTACGGACTCGTATTTGGTACAAATAATTTAGGTTGAAGGGTTTCAGTTTCTAAAAAAAAAAGTTGGGAATCCCTGCTTTACTAAGTCATGGTGATGCATTAGTATACTGTTCCTAGTTGTTAATAAGGCATAGCCACTTATTAATTATAAGAATGGCTGTCACGGGTAGCTTCTAATACTTAATAACACAATGAATTAAATGAATGGAGATAATCCTTGCTGCAGAACTAAATGTCCAGTGGGTGGAGCAGGACCTGATCCAACTCCTTCTAACTCTAACCCACAAGATGCTATGCAACACACCCTGGATATTTGGTTTGACTCTGCCCAGGTAGGAGGAGCTGGATCAGGTCTGACTCCACCCACTGGACCTTTAGCTCTGCAACAAGGGGTATTTGAATGTTCCTCACATATCATGAGCACCATCCAGGATTTCCAGTTGTTTACCTGAGCTCTGGGTTGAAATGGGATATCTTCTTTTTCAAGCTGTTTTCTCTGATGTGTTTCATAGTCATGCTTTGCTGCAGTTTCTACAGGTGCACAGACTAGCCGGACAGTTGGATTTCCTCCAGATCAGCAGAGCAGTAATGAAGAGGTGGTGGACTCGGAAACCTCACTAATACAGGTGAAGCTGGAGCTTAGCACCATGCAGCAGGATCTCAGCATCGAAGAGCAGGATGTCGAAGCCCAGCAGCCGGCGAGGAATGCACCTACATGCCATGTCCCTTCAGACCCTGCTGAGGACGTGACGGTCAAGCTCGAGGACGGTGACGCAGAGGTGGATTGCAGTGACGAGTTAACCACTGAAAGTCAGTTCGAACCAAACCCCCAGTCATTCTCTCAGCATGACTTCTCGAACCTACCATTTCACTTGCAAAGCCCGGCTGCGGAAAGACTCTTTCGTTCCAAGGTGCGCCGCAAACCTCTCAGGAGCGATGGGAATTCGAAGGGGCGCAAGCTTGCGCGCTGCAAAGAGAAAAAACTCCGCTGCGATCTGTGCGGGAAGTGGTACAGCACTCCTCACTCACTCAAAATCCACCTGAGGACGCATACGGGAGAGAGGCCGTTTCCCTGCAAGTTCTGCGTGAAGACTTTCCACCAGAAAGCGCACTTAAAGGAACACGAGAGGACACACACTGGGGAAAAACCTTACAGCTGTTCAGCTTGTGCGAAACGTTTCAGTCGGGCTCAGCAGGTCAGAGTACACATACACTATCATCATCAACACCAAGCGGCTACGATTATTAAAAACCAACAGTGTACGTGATCATTTTTAGGAGATTAGAACAGTTCTCTGATTTTTTTCTTTTTGCTTGTGAAATATTTATAGCTTGCCTTTACATGCCGTGTGTGTGTGTGCGCAAATAACATTTTATTCCTGTTAGCAGAATGTGTATTCTACCAGATTTTCACTGCTGAAATTATTAACAGAGAGATTAGACTTTTTAAAGTTGTTTTATGTTTTTTTTGTAAGTTGGTGTGAGTTATTACGGTTACTGACTGCTACATAACTGAAAAAAGACATACAGTATTTTGTACTGACTAGACATTCAAGAACAAAAATCCACTCTGAACAAGTTAAATATTATTATTGCCAAATAACATGATCATCTTCATTTATTTTATTTGAAAATTGTTCATCGACGTGGCAGTTTTCACTTTGGTCATCAATGCCGTTCAACTACCTGCTGGTCCTAGTGCCAGTTGGATTTAGCCCTCGTTCATCTCGACTTAAAGAGAGTGATGCAGCAGCGCTTTAGTCCTTTAATTTATCCAGGTCTCGCACATTCTCATCTGTACTTTCTGCTCAAACAGATCAACTACCAAAGCTTCGAGTTATAATGCGGTGTCTAAATGATGGCACGTCAGAACAACACCTCTCCGTCTATCTGGTGTCCAAGTTAAACTGTACATTTCATGCTCAGCGATGCTAAATACACTGGCGAGCTCCGTTTCTCTTTAAAACTTCCTGCCGTCGGTGTGATCACTGTCATGGTTGGTGTCTCGAATAAAAATCCCTCACAGTACATTCAAAAATATTTACTAATCTAGAAAATCCTGAAGGTTCGCAAAACAGACCCTTCGGTGGGTTTAAGAGGTTTCTAAAATCCAAACACTAACTGTAATTAATTAGTGTTTATAGTACTAATACTAACGGTTAATTAATTAACCGTTAGCGTTAGTACTAAATAGCAGTCTAGAATAGTGCATAAGTGTGTGATTTGAGACTCTGTGTTAGTTTATTTAATTGCGGACACAGTGTCACATGGTGCTATACTGCCTCCGCTATTTACGTTGGACTTCGTGGATGTGTCACATTAATTTGGGCAGTGGTAGCTTCAGTGTTGAAGTCATTGGGTTACTGATCGAAAGGTCATGAGTTCAGTCCCCAAGCTGCCACTCTTGGGCCCTTGAGCAACCCTGAACTGCTCAGACGTATGAATGAAATAAAAATGTACACCGCTCTTGATAAGGGTGTCTGCCAAATGGCGTAAATCTAATTTGTGAGTATGCACACAAGCGATGTGCCAAACGGCCAGAGGATACGCACGGCAGCCATCTTGCGTACAGTCTAGCGTTTAGCCGAGTCTCTGCTGAACATCAGCACAAATGCGTTCTCTAACTCTGAGTCCAGCGTTTGCTCTCTCCACTACATCTACATTGGATTTCTCCAATGGAAAATGGTGTGCGAGAAAGGAAGCTCTTTTATTGATTAATCCTCTCATAATAATAAAAAATACAGCACCATCCAACCGCTTAGCACCAGAATCACTAAGCATCTCAGTTATTTCAATATAAACATGTCAGGTTGTTTCAGGGTGAAATTTCCCTTTCAGTGTGTTAGGATGTTCCCTGAGCGTTAAGATAACTTGTCTTAAGTTCGGATTGTTGTCTTGTTGCAAGATATACCAACGTTTTATTTTTAAACATTTTGAAATGAAGTTCAAATGACCCATTCACAAATAAGAGGATGCAAAATTTTGCTCTCAACTGTATATTTAGATGTGCACTGCTGATAAGGAAATTGTTTATATGGAAGCTACATAACCACATCAGTTTCATTCTTATAACAGTTTTTTTTTTTTTTGCTTACCATCCGCTTTGTAAATCACATTCGTTCTGGATGATCGTTTTGTGAAATACAAAATAAACTAAATGTTCGAGGTCTACAGTGCATTGTGGTCTGCTTGTCCTGACTCATCATCTTTAATACCATTTCTCAGAAGTAATAGGGGCTGTCAACATTTTACAGTTCCTCAGAAAATATCTGTCTAGAACATGTTATTCAGACACCAAACAAAATGGAGGCTCTTCACAAATGCAGCACAGCGCTGATTGTTTCTACGTTACTACTTAAGGGAGACCTTATAGTTAATAGTACATGATTGCGGGGGTGTCTTAGTGACACTTATGAGCTCTGTATTCAGCAACCAAAAATTTTAACCCAGTCACTTAAATGCATTAACTTCTCATTCAGGCAACATCTCTTCAAGGAGACGGTCCTCCCTGCTCATCAGTTCTTCATCTGCACAAGCAGCCCATAAAAGATTATACTAGACATAAGCAGGAAGCAAGGCACTAGCCTGATGGGACAGGAGATAAGTCTAGCATTATGACAGAGTTATGGTTATATCCGAGTGAATTCGATAAACGTCTGACCACACAAGGAAATATTTGCCTTTAATTATTAGCCTCTGACTTTATGAACTAGCATTATGCTTCTTTATATTTATCTCTGACTCTTTAACAGTGTTAAATATGATTCACATCTCTGAATATGTCCTATTTCTCATTCCCTTGTGTCTCAGTATGTTGTGTCTCAGGTCAAAGGTTTGAAGATCAAACCTGTCTCCTGACTGGTCTCCCAACTGAATTCCTAACACCAGGGTCCCAGTTCCACTGTTGCTTAGCATGCGTTACACTACAAAACAGTCTAAGAAATTAGATATATAGAAAGGAAATGGGGCTAACCAAGAGCGAAGTGGCTTTTCAGCTCTGCAAAGAATTTTAGATGGCTTGAAAATGATGTGGAGTTTGCTTTGCTTCGGCTTGAGAAGTAATTATATTCTTCGGTAAGTTCTGGTGTCATTTAATAAATCAAACCAAGCTTTTTCCAGATTAAAGTCTAGAATAAACCACTATATCACTACTACTACTACTAGTACTATTACTAATAATAAGGTAAGAAGCTATATATATATATATATATATATATATATATATATATATATATATATATATATATATATAACAAGAATGTTGTAGCAGCCATAGACGTTTTATGAACATTAACTCCAACAAACCATATTCCTGTTGTCATGCCGTTTTTTCAGAGTCCTTTTGTGTCATAATTACTGCTAGAAGTAATAAGCAAGCAGTAGTGACTATGAGTCTGTATTCAGAAAAATGGGTAAAACCATGAAAAATTAAGAAAAGAAGTCAGTCTTCACAACCCCAGTGATCAAATGGTGTTTGATGGCATCAGTTGTTTTCCTGTAATTCAGGACCAAAATTTGTATATTTCCTCATTTATCCTGGTGTACATCACTACCAGGTACCTTAAAGAAGCTTGTATAGAGGGGTCTGAAAGAGTGCAAAAAATAAAGTGCACTGTTACTAAAGCGTCTATTAAAGTTGTTTATTTATTTTTTTGTTTTTTTTTAAATAAAAGCTTCAATGAGGTAAACAAACAAGTATACAAATAAAGCACAAAATTATCCTAACAAAAAACAGATGCAATGCTGCAATGGCGGTCCTGTGCGCAATTCTCAAAACGCCCACAAGAGGGCGCCATTCATAGATGGATCCGATTCTGGAAAGATGCTTAAATATTGGGAAAAATATCGGTAAAACGATTATCGATCGATCTCTACTATCAACTAAACTTAGCTACACTAGTAAAGAAATTTTACTTTGTCTAGATTTAGATATTACAATAAGACAAGGTTTTGAACAATTAGTTGTCCTTTAAAACAGTAAACTTGTCTGCAGAACTACTGCTTGCCACATTCGAGACTCTGTGAAGGTAACTGTAATACTTTTACCACACAAAGTGAATCCTGTCACACTGAACACTGCATTTCAGCAGGGCACGACTGCAACGTACTGATGAATAGTGCGAAAAAAAAGCCATCAAGCGCCTCAGGGGCCTACTACAGGCCGCTCTGTTCTGCACTACATTTCGTCACGGGTCTTTTATTTTGAAATCCGATGTGACGAGCGGCTCTGTACACACACACACACATACACACATATAGCAGAATCTAAAGGTTATTTCGACATGGCGTCTACTACTCAAAAGCCTAAAATTGACTCGCTGAATGCTTTTATCCACCAGCGTTTGACGAACATCGCAGGAGAGATCTGTCAGCTTTTTCAGGAGACTCTGGCCGCGTACCAGGAGGAAATAAACCACTCCAAACAGGAAAATGTTTATCTCAGGAAAATGCTGGCTGAAATCACACTCGACAGAACAGACAGGCTGGGTGTGTAGCTTAGCTTAGCTTAGCTTAGCTTAGCTTAGCTTAGCTTAGTTTACTGATGACTAACATAACATGCGGTTTTATGTTTTCAAACCTGATTAATAAGCTATTTATAAACAGATGATCAACAGTTGAGCTTCTATCACTGGGCTTTACCTAGCAGGCTAAGAACGCGCTGGGTTGCTAGCTAATGCTGTCGATAAGCGTAATGTTGCATTCAAGCGCCACCTTAATTAATAAAGTAAATACGAGTTTCCGACCTAAAACGTATTAATCATCATGAATATGGAGGGTATGTTTTAGTGCTCGGTGGTTAATCATTCTTTTAATGAATAGATAGATATGTAAGACGACATTACAATAGATCAGACTTGCTAGCTAGCAGACAATAACAGCGCATTTGAGTAATTGGTACTTCATAATGACTGCCTCCCAAGTGGGAAACACTAGAACTGAAGAAGAATTTGACGGCAGCATTAATCTCTCTCTCTCTGTCGCTCTCCTTATTTTGTCATTGTGGTTTTATGTATACTCTTCTTTGGTTTTATCCATACCACTGAAATTACATGAACAGATTCCTTTACATACAAATGTATCAAGTTAGATATATCTGGAAAACTTGCACTTGGTGCTGTTGTGACAATCAGGAAGCTTTCTTGAACTGGGTTTTGGGTAAGGAAATGAACAAAACACTTAGGCCCTGATCACAGGGAAATCCTTTTCCAGTTTAGGAAGTTTTACAGCTGAAATTAAAAACTGTAACCTTGGTGTTTTTTTTATTTTTTTTTATTAAATCTATACAGATCTATTTGCATTTCCATTGTATTTGCAGATGCACAGACCAGCCAAGCAGATGGATTTCCTCCAGAGAAGCAGAACTCCAGCCAAGCACCAATGGACCCCGAGACGTCAGTAATACAAGTGAAACTGGAGCTTAGTACCACGCAGCAGGATCTTGAACTACCAAAAGAGTCATGTGCTACTCATGCTTGCAGCCCTGAACAGTCTCACAGAGCTGAAGAACCACATCACGATATCTCAGGTAAAAGATTGAGGTGCTTGCATACATTCATATATACTCATGTAGTACAGTCAAATTAGAGCAAGGTGAGTTACGTTTGACCCAGGCATGTCTACAAATTGCATTGTAAGAGAGAAACATGAGCTCCCTTCTTTTCCAGACAACACCTGACATGGTTTCACTCATCATGCGTATTTGAAAACTTCATTACAGGAACCTCGTTCGTTTACAAGGTTCGTGTTAAGTGATTCTCAAATGTGCTATTGAAAATCCACGTTGAAGCACAAACAAATTCCAACAGAAACAGTTGTGAATTTTGTGGAAACTGTTCAAGCCACAAACATTTTTAACATTCACCTCGGAGCTCTTACAGTGGAGAGACGAAAGACTCACTGCTGCATGGCATGTAGAGAGAATTTCCATCAGATGTACCTAGTCAAACTTTTCTTTAAGCAGTATCACCCTCGGCTGCTCAGCTTATGGACTGAGATGATTTTTTTCATTCACTATGATCAGCTTTGTCAAACAAAACCCCTTTCATTTTAAAATCAGTTTTATTTAAAAAGTTCAAAACATATTAACATGCACATCTTTTACGATAAGGACCAGCAGATCGTTTCCATGAAGAAACAAAGCATGAATATTTCTGTTTCTTTATTATGGCTTGGAAGTTAAGGCTACTCTTTCTCTCTCTCTCTATCTCTCTCTATCTATCTATCTATCTCTCTCCAAGATACGTTCTTTTCATTTTAATTCATGATGTTAAAACAGTTCTGAGAGCCTAGTTACATGGAATTAGCTTTGAGTGGTTTTGTCCATTTAATGTAAATGAGTAACCAGAGTATCCCCTGGTTTAGTAGTACATCTTTTTACATTGCAGAGTATTTAGAAAGCGAATATCCATATCATCTTACCCCAAGCTTGTTGTAAATGTTTAGTGGGGAAATTTGTCTGTTTTACTTTTAGAATTGAAATCTTAATCTGCAGCATTTGATATCATGCATGTAATAAATTCAGATCTGGAAAAAATGGAAATGTATCCCATTTTATTTTTGTTTCACGTTGAGATCTCTGAGAACTCCACTTATTATGTCTGTGTCACTCACTCGCAGTGTCTCTGCTTAGGAAAGTTTCACGATTCACATGTGGGGAAAATATTAGCTCATATTGGAGCCAATGACCTCAACCATCCTGACCATGCGGGCAAAACTTGACCATACCCACATTGAAAGTTCACATAGAGATGCTCACAAACAAACAAAAGCAGACAGAGAGGAAACACTTTCCCACAAAAAAACCTAATGTATTCAATTCACAGAGACTAATGCTTGTGTATTCACAGATTGCAGTTCACAAGTTGGTGTGAAACAAAAGTAACCACTCCCAGACACAAGTGCACCTCTTTCACATTCTGTGTACATTCCCCTTCAGTGAATTGGCTGTTTTTGTCAGGCAAATTTTGTTCTCGTTTGGTCTAACTGCTGCCTTCGCTAAAAACGGAGCAAAACAGAACACACAGTAGTAAGGGCCCAAAAGCTGTTAAACTATAGATGTTGGAGATCTCTGAGAGAGTTCTGCTTGGATATTAGTCTCTAGAGGACTTTATGACTATAATATTAATGCAGTGAGCATTAATAGATGTCCATGAAGGATCATTTGGATGAGGACCTCCTCATCCAAATGAAATAATGTGAAATAACGTGATGTCTAGTACTGTAGAATCTACATGTCATTAAAAAATGTATTCTGTGCTCCTGACAGATGAACAGCGAAGTCACACTGATGGAGTTCCTGTTCCTCTTAAACAGCCAAACTTCACCCAGGAGCCACAAGATTGCAATCCCTCACAAATCCAAGTGAAGCTGGAACCTTTGACGGGACATGAGAAGGCTGAGTCACAAGAGCAACTGCGTGATGCTTCTTCATTCAGTTCCTCCCCTGTAAGGACTGCCAGTAGACAGGGGCAGTCTCACGCTTTCTCTGTTAAAATGGTGAATGTTCTGGCAAAAAAGGGTCATTGTTCAAACACAGCCTCACCCATAGCAGTCTCAAGCAAACCAGAAACGTGGAACTGTACAGGATTGTCCTCCGATATCTCATCTACACCTGGGAAAAGTGAAATTCTGTTAGAGCCTTCTATAAAAGACGAGCCCG
The DNA here is from genome assembly GCF_001660625.3 of Ictalurus punctatus. Lineage (NCBI taxonomy): Eukaryota > Metazoa > Chordata > Actinopteri > Siluriformes > Ictaluridae > Ictalurus > Ictalurus punctatus. Next base: position 14,419,581 of record NC_030436.2, read on the forward strand.
TTTCCCAGCCCTCTTCTCAATACGAGAAACCGCCGAATGACTTCTCTCGTCTGAAATCTCGCTTGCAGAGTCACGTTCCTTACAGGCCGCTCTACTGTGACGTGTGCAGAAAGACTTTTCAGAACGAATGGCAATTGAAAAGGCATTTGCTCAAGCACCAGAACAAGAGACCGAACTGCTGCGAGTTGTGCGGGAAGTGCTACAGTACACCACACGTGCTCAAAATCCACCTCCGAACTCACACGGGAGAGAGACCGTATCACTGCAAGTTCTGCGAAAAGACTTTTAGTCAGATAGGTCACTTGAAGGGGCATGAAAGGATTCACACTGGAGAAAAAATTTACAGCTGCTCAGTATGTGGGAAATGTTTCACTTGGTTGAGTCAAGCCAAAGAGCACATTCGGAGCCATCCTGGTCAGCCGGCTAGAGTTCAGAGAAAAATCAACCAGTGATGGAAAAAATGCGGAATACATATTGCCGATGCTTAACTGTGAATGGAAACAGGAATGATTATGAGAGAGAAAACTGGTTAAAAGTCCTGTAGCTCAAAAGAGATTAAAGTTAAAAGATTATTAAGAAAATACCTCTGCTCATGTATCTCAGCTTCCAATCAGTCCATACAGGATTTCACAGACTTTTTTGTGATAATTGCGGCCAAAAATGCTTGATTTTGCTGTGTCTTTTTCTTTCTTTTTTTTTTTTTTAATTTGAGATGCAGCTTCCCGAGTATTTTGAGCTTTTTTAAGCGGAAAACTACTTGAATTGGCGAAATTCCAATTGCATGAATAGTCTTTCGCAGTGATGTTTGTTGGTAAATGAGACCTTTTAGCTGTACTCATGTTCCACACACACATGAACCAAAGAGGGCTTTGACTGAATGTGCGTCGTGATGTCACACGACACAGCTTGGACCAAATCTGAGGTAATTTTAGAAAAATCTCAAGATCCTCTGAGTTTTGCGGAGTTTGTTTGATTTTGCGTTAATTTACGCGATCATGAAATCCAGGCGAGAATGTCCGATGGTTTATTCGTTATAAGTATAACGAATAAAAGACAGCAGGGCATGCTGTTATATCAAAGTGATCAACAGAGGGCTGGTGTTGTGGAAGCGGGGTTACTGTTACCATCCCGAAGCTGATTATTTTCCACATAACAACTCGTCCTGAAGTATTTTGTTCCTCTTATACCACACTGATTGAAAAATTGTATAATTTCTAATTTGTTAGTCATAGTGTCATAATTTTTACCCGTTCATAGTTACATTAAGTGTTGTGTAACATCTGCAAGACAAATTCATTCTTGTTATCATGACCTGCATTATAGCAGCTATAAACAACCATTCTGTCACCAGGTAGTAAGACAAAAAAAATGTAGAGAAAGCAGAAAGAGTAAACCGCTGAAAGACTTTATGGTTTATTGTTGCATCTGATTTAACTATGCTGTTTTGGAAATAAGGACACAGTGCTTCCCGAATATTTTAATTGATCAGTCTGCACAGGATTTGGCAGCTTTTATCGTGATTGTTGCAGCCAGAAATTATTGATATTGCTGCAGCTTTTTTTCAAAGTTTGTGATGCAACTTGCAAAAAAAGCACAACTTGTGCTTTTTTTTTTTAGGTGGAAAACTACTTGAATTGGCAAAAATGCAATTGCAGAAAATTGTTTTGCACGTCCTTTCACAGTGGTTTGTTGGTGAATGGGACCTTTTAGCTGTACTCCTGTTCGGTGCACGTGATTCGAAGAGGGCTTTGCCTGAATGTGCGTCGTGATGACGTTACATGCCACGTCTTGACCCGAACCTGCAGAAAATCTGCAATAATTTTGAGAAATTGCAAGCTCCGCCGAATATTGCGGAGTTTGTTTGATTTTGCGTTCATTTCTGTAATCGTGAAATCCTGGAGGGACTGACTGATGTATAATTGACTCATCAATGCTATGTCCTTAAGCCTGTGACCTGGAAATCAAATATAATGTCCACCATCTTTAAGGTTGTATCACTTTGTTAAAAGCACTCAGAGGAATGGAGAGAGATGAGGATTTCTGGGACAGAATAAATAAGTGCTTTCGGATGAGGAGTTTATTTATTTATTTATTTATTACACTGTCATGTAAACCTATGTTGTAACTTTTCCACTTCTTCCAAATAATAGTCTTACCAATAGGAAGAAGAGGAAGAATTAACAGTAGGTACAAAAAAAAGTCACGTGATAAGTAGAATCTTGTATTCCCTAAAACTAAAAGTCTCCCTTTATGCATGTGGTGTACACATGCATAAATATTTTGATTGTTAATTGAGTGTGTAATAAGACTCTTATGTATGTGCTATGCTCTGTCAGTTGAGATGCCTGTGGAAGTCACTGATGAGTGAGAAATTGATGGGTCTCGTTTAGCAACACTAAAATTGACAACACTAAACTTGTGATCATATGAACATCTTTATCAGAATATAATGCCAAACTATGACTTTTAACATGCATAATACTTTATTCATTAAGATGATGATAATAAATTTATTTTCCTTATTAGTATATTGGCTATTTTCCTTTTTGTTTGTTTGTTTTTGCTTGCGTTATTAAGTCATGATATTAAGTAATTATGAGTCATAGAAAATTATGTGGCAATAGAAAGTGTTTTGCTATCAGACAGTAATAAGTGCATGTATAACATCATGTCAGAATCAGCAAGTGTGAAGACACAGCTAGATGTTAGTACTTGAATGGATCTGCTTCTCGCTTAAGGTAGGTATCACTCGAACATCTCTTCAGATCTACAGTGACAGCAATGGCACATTGAACCGATTCTGCAGGTCTGGAAGATTTGCTGAATATAAATAAACCGTGGTAATAAGACAAAAGGAATGAGTAGCTGGATTAGGACTGAAGCCCATCAAGGAGGACAGACAAGTTACAGTTAAATTAAAGGGGACAAAACCACGGATGTCAAAATGAATTACTATTAACAGCCTATGAATATTATTGTATTCCTTTTAATTTTTCTAAAAAAGGTAATTATGTAATCAATGTCACCCTTTGTCAAAACCCATCTCTCCTGCTTAATCCTGTTAGGTCCTGTGTATTCAAGCATCAGTATGAGAGAATAAAATAAAATGTGACAAAGCACAAGAATTCATAACATACTAGAAAGAAAATGCTACTAAAACAAACATTTTTAAAAAAATAAAAATAAAATGTTCATTCTTTCCTGCATATTGGAGAGCAAGAAACAAAGTCCCATCTGTATCTCTTTGTTGCAAGAAAAGCATCTCACTACAAGAAAAAGATATTATGAGATAATAAAAAGTTATGAGAAAACCATCTTGGTAGTATGAAAACCTTTATAAAACATTTATATTAACTTAATTACTACAGTAACTGGCAGTTATCTTTGGATTGATTTTAAGTGAGTATACAAATGATCACTGGTGAAGATCCATGATGAATGGCACCATTTAATGCAGATATGCAGATGGTTTTTTTTGTTCTTGCTGAAAAAAACAATAGAAACCCTCATAGAATTTGTATTGGTTTTAATGGAAACTAATGGTCCCTGTGGGTCTCTACTGGTAATTTATTGCCTTCTACTGGTGGCATGTTATGTCTAGTGGTTACCATTAAGGACCAGTAATGATGATGGTAATGGTTTTAGTGGTTCTAATGGGAACTGGATTGGTTTTAATGGAAACTCTAATATTCCCTGTGGATCTCTACTGGTAATTTATTGCCTTCTGCTGGTGGTATGTTATGTCTTGTGGATACCATTAAGGACCAGTAAGGATGATGGTAATGGTTTTAGTGGTTCTAATGGGAATTGGATTGGTTTTAATGGAAACTCTAATATTCCCTGTGGGTCTCTACTGGTAATTTATTGCCTTCTACTGGTGGAATGTTATGTCTAGTGGATACCATTAAGAACCAGTTAGGATAATGGTAATGGTTTTAATGGTTAGCTAAAGGTTTGTAATGGTATTTGTAGTGAAAACCATTAGAATTTCTGATGACAGCGTGTATTGTTTTCCCCCGCATTGTTGTCTTGTGATCTCCAGACAAATTCAGAAACGCTGTTTTGCCCTACCACTAGGTGTCAGTAATGTGTCAGATAAAGTGTTGTTGTTGTTCTTCACAAGCTTTAAACGAAGAAGAGACTGTTCAGTTGAGAGCTGTGGATTTTGCCGCAAAAAAAAACAAAATGGCAAAGTTTGAGTATTTAAATACGTTTTTTACTGAGCGTCTGTTAGCTGTCGCGGGAGAATTATTTCAAGTAGTTACGGACATTATTACCGAGTACCAGGAGGAAACAGACCGAACCAAACAGGAAAACATGTACCTGAAGAAAATGCTAACAGCAGAGCGATTGGCTAACGGACGAGGTGAGATGTCAAGATAAGAGCTATGTCTCAATACAGCACATACCGTGCATCCTATGTAGTGCACTAGATATATTTAAGATTCAGTTTGTGTACATTCTAGTCTTAGTTTGTTTCTACAGCATCACACCGGTCCACTGCGAAAGTATTGAGTCAGAAGGAATTTTACTGGCCAAGTACACAAGGAATTTGAGTCTGTTGATGTTCTTGTGGTTCTTCCAGACAGCACGCCTTACAATAAGATAACAAACAAAAACATATCCCAAGAAAACACAATGCTGTCATTGATACAGTCAGTTAAGTGTTTATAAGTCTATGGTTTATATGGTCGCCTGGGTGCAAGGGGTCAGTGATGAGATCTTCTCGCTTCCTGTCTCTGGAGGAGAAGAGATCTTTCAGGAAGGCCCTGGATTCTTCCTATGAGCTTTTCATCTGACCTGACAAACAATATGCTGTAGTCTGTTCAATTTATTACTGGTTGCACAGCCAACCAGACTGTTATTGAGGTCCAAAGACTGTGTGGAACTGGGCCAACAAGTCATGAGGACGTGTGGTAAATAAGCAGGAAGTACATCCTCTGCTGGGCCTTCAAGTTTGCTTCTCACTCCCAAATCCTGAGAGATTACAGAACCCCTGTGCAAAAAATAAATAAATAAATAAATAAATCACAGAGATTGCCATCGTTCATTTACACGTTAAACAAAAAAAAAAACAGAGCATGGATGCACATGAGTTTTACAGAGATATATTTTAAAATGGCCTTCAATAAAAAGGTATTTCTTCTGTTACTTCCTGACATTGGTACGTAATCACGATCTCATCCCTATCACATCCTCCTTGGCAATGAGGCAAACGGAAGAGAGCTATACACACACCGGTCACTGTAACTGTAAAGGTTCTCATGAGCATGAAAAAGTCTCTGTGATTTTTATTTTTGAACAGGTCACTTCAGGTGCTCTTTAAGAGACAGTAGTTTAAAAAAAAACCCTCAAGGTCATACTAAAGGTCATTTTGACATACACTAACGCTCCGATTAGATTTGGGTTTCCACTTAACAGATTAGTGTTTGGAAATGTTAACCGATGTGGCAATAAAGCTTGGATAAGTCAAAGTCTCATTAATTGGACAGCTAATTATTATTGAAAATGTGATCTCTCGGTACATGTCCAGGAATTCAAAATATGTATGTGCAATTTATATTATTATTATTATATATTTTTTTATAAACAGATGGTTCAACTAATCAAGCAGTTCCCCAGGAGCTGCCAAACATCTCCCATGGACCCCTGGATTCAAATTCCTCAGTAATACAAGTAAAGGTGGAGCTGTCTACCACGAAGCAGGACAACATGTCACCGGAACCAGTAAATGATCCGTCCTCAGTGACTACACCACACCATTTCTCAGGGAAGACTACAAATGAGGAAATAAACGATGACTATCTCCATAATAACTCGGAAGTCCCTATAAAATCTGAGCCAAGGGACTCCCAGATCGTCATATCTGATGACTCAAACCCTGCCATGCAAAGTGAGAGTATAATTGAATATAATTTGGTAGGTTTAAGAGACGATCAAGGTCCTGATCCCTCTTCACATGATGCACTGCAAAGCGAGACAGCTGATAGAATTGTTTACTGTCAATATTGTGGAAAGCCTTTCGGAAACCGTGGCCAGATGAAAAGGCATATGGTTGTGCATCAGAAAGACAGGCCAAGGCCGTATCGCTGTGACTTGTGCGGAAAGTGCTACTCCTATGCACAGGTGCTTGAGGTCCACCGTAGGACTCATACAGGGGAAAGGCCGTATCACTGTAAATTTTGTGGAAGGCGTTTTAATCAGAAAGGACACTTAAAGGAGCATGAAAGAATTCACACTGGTGAAAAGCCTTTTGGCTGCCCAATTTGTGGAAAACGATTCATTCAGTCCAGCCAAGTCAGAAAACATGTCAATTACCATCATCCTACAGTGCAGCTGTCATAAAAGCAGTAAGGTAGCAGAAGGAAATTGTCAAAATATTCATTGGTAGCCCCTGAACATGCTAAGCGATAAGGCCTGTGATTGGAGCATTCATTTGTAAGAGAATAACCAAAACCTTAAGCAGAACGTATGCTTCACTTTTTACGCGGACGCAAGGAACAGCGTACAGTACGCGTGACGTAAATTTCGTCATGTACGCGCGCCGCCCGATTTTTCTTGGTATTCACACGTTGCACATGCGCATTTTATTCTTTTGCACTACTTAGTTGTTCCACAAGGTGGCAGCAGTGACCCGGGGCCGTTGATTCTCAATTGTTGAAGAAAAAACGGACGACACGGAAACGAGTGCAGGTTATAAAGTACATTTACATTTATTCATTTAGCAGACACTTTTATCCAAAGCGACTTACAAATGAGAAAATACAAGCAAAGTACCCGCATTGGTATAATTTTAGCCTTAAAGTGTATTTGTATATGGGTGCTAATCGTGGTGAGAGATTGCCCAAGTGTTGTTCCTCGTAGTATTGTTATTCTTCTTCGTTGTCATCCAAAAAGACCTGATTTACTGCTCTGTACTGACTCTTGCAGGCCAGGAGGGATAATGCAAGTTGTCGTACTGCGAATGCGTCGACCCCCTGCGTACGCGTACATGTCAAATGGAGTATACTTTGAAAGGCTATGCGTACGCGTAAAAAAACGAAGCATACCAGAGGATTTAGAGAGCATACAAGCTTGCAAATGTCTTGACTTCTCACAAACCTAGAGGACATTGTTTTGCTGAACGAACACCAGGGCATTTATCTTTCACTGAGTGACATAGCCTATTGAGTTAGTAGTGTGTCTACATAGTGGCATAGCAAATCAAGTGGTTAGACATCTTTTATTTTATTATTATTTTTAATTTTTTGTTACTTAGCCATAAAAAGATCCCCCACATATATCATCCTTTCTGCATTTAGTATCTTCTCATGCAAAGAAATACAAGAATCCAGATTAGAAACAACAGCTTATAACAAAATGAAATTTACATGAAAATTATGTCATTGTTGTTATTATACTAATTGCTTGTCAGAATTTCTTTGAACAAGTTTACCTCTGTCATGTCCATTGTGCCTTTGCTCTTTCTATATGAAATTAAATTAAAGGTTTTTTGTTTGTTTTGAGGTTTTATCTTTGTTAATTTTACGCTAAATGTTAGTATACTGTTTTCATTTGTGGGTAATTGTAATTGCAGGTCATTTTTAGCATGTTAAAAAACTGTTTTCAAAAATATTTGTATACATGGGCAAGTGTGACAAATCTAGTGACTTCCCTCTCAGAGAGAGAGAGGAGCAACACATTCAGTGTGAGAGAAAGAATAAGAAAGACATTCTGTCGCTTCTAACTTTCTCGCTGAGCGATCATTTTACACGTAAATATCAACAAAATCACTGCACAGCCGTTGTCTTTAACTGATGTGCCTGGTGATTTTGTCGGTTGTCGTCGTGGTTATAAATTTGGATTTTAGTAGTGCAGAGCAGCACATGTGAAGTGATTGCTGGTTAACATGTAGCCTCTTAATGGGTGGCATTTGTGTCACTATTTTATACTTGTTCCATTGGCTGACAACAGAAAAAAAAATATGTAAATGAGAACAGCTTTATTGGCAATTTGGCTGTATTAAAATACAGTACATGAGCACAGATAGTAGGAGAGAAGTAAAAAGATGCAAATCTGTGATGACATAATGAATATGCTAATTAGTGCATGACATCATCCAGCGACTTTCCATTGAAAGTTGTTGGCAACAGTGCTCCTGTAACTCACCTGGAGTATAGTGACGTTATAGTGAAAATGAAGCAATGTCTGAGAAATACAAATTTAGTCCATATGGCTGGAAAAGGCAGCAGAAAGAAATAGTGGGCTATTCCAGAAAGTCCTGGAATTTCAATAGGAAACATCTGTACGAATCCTGAAGCATTCATGTTATGAGATGCTTATGACACATTTATGGAAGGAGTTTCCAGTGTCTGCATTGTGTAAGGGTCATTTGTTTTTTCACTATGGAAGAGTCCTCTGCTGGATGGGGACTTTGTGCTTTCTGGTTTCTTAGTAACATGACAAGCATTTATAGCTTGTCGTGGGGTGGGGTGGAATATTTTCCTATAAGCTCACCTCTTTGTGTTTTATTCCTTACATATTGTTCACATATTGTGCACACTTTATGTGATTATCCTCTACACTGACATGTTGTGCTGTAGACACAATAGACTGACAATAGCCCTTGCAAGCCTGATGGCAACCCTTGCACTAAAAACACACCAAAACACACAGGAAGCTTTCAAAATGGCAAGCATGGAGAGCTTGAATTCTTTTTTCATCGAGTGATTGATGTCGGTGGCTGGAGAAATATTTGAAGCAGTTAAAGACCCTTTCTGAATACCAGGAGGAGATAAAGAGGACAAAACAAGAGAACCGCCATCTGAGGCAGAAACTGACTGAATTAAACATTAGTATTAGGTGTGAAAAACAAACACCAGGTAGTGTATTTTATTTACACAAGAGTCTATATAAGGGGTGTTTTTAATAATTTTTGTGTACGGTTTGTGTGTAAACCTTAAAATGCCTTGTGATTCAATTGTATACTTTGTAAAAGTGATTTTCAATCTTTCTCTTATTGAACCTGTCGCTAGCTACATAAATTGAAGTCCAGATGTAAGCTCTAGTAATGGTGGTGAAAATCTATGCATATTATTTCAGTTAAAATGGCGAGAGTAAGAGCAGATGAGAAGTCGAAACTTACCCTCTGTTTTGTCCAAAGTGTATAACATCCAGTTATTGTCAGTTAGCGACATGTTTTTTCCCTTTAATTTCTTTTAATTTCTTTTTTTTTTTTGCATCAGATGAAGTTATTGAAAAGAACTGAGGTTCTCAAATTAATACCTCCATGTATTTATTGATTATTTAATACCTCCAATTCCTCTACTACAAGTGTCTATATTTCCCCCTCTATTCTAATTATGTTGTACTTTTTTCTGTATTTAACTTCAGCTTCTAGTGATGATTCTCCAGAACAGCAGAATTTCACTCAGGCATCCTTGGACTCAGAGACCTCAGTAATACACATGAAGTTGGAGCTTGCTTCTGTAAAAAAAAAAAAAAAGGAGCTTTAACAAAATCTAACAACGGATGTATTTTCCCTCAGTGGAAATAATGCCCATGGTGATACGTTTTCCTCAGGTAAACCAGTTATCGAGAATGAAAATAAGGATGCTTTAAACAAGAACCAAATGACACTAGTCAAATTAGATAATCGTGACTCCGACACTGCGTACTAAGCCCTCGGGCCAAGTGATGATCCTGTGGGAAATGTTAATGAAGGCCCGTATCCTTGTCCTCATTGCAAAGAAACATTTGCTGACCTACATCATCAGACTTCTCACGTGGCGGGTCACGCAGATAAATTGTTCGACTGCAAGGTTTGCCATAAGCCTTTTGCAGATTGAGTACTTGGCGAAACATGAAACCATCTTGCATGAAAAAAGCAAACTGTACCGCTGCAAGTTGTGCGGGAAGTCTTTCACCATCCCCAGACCTCTCATGGTCCACCTCAGAACTCACACAGGCAAAAAGCTGTATTGTTGTTCTGTGGGAAAGGCTTCACTCAGAAAGCCACCGTACTGAACACGAGAGAATCCACACAGGAGAAAAACCTGTGGAAATAATGATAATAATATTGAATTTTTATTGGTCACATATACATTACAGCACAGTGAAATTCTTTTCTTCACATACTCCAGCATGTGAGGAAGCTGGGGTCAGAGCACAGGGTAAGCCTGATACAGCGCCCCTGAAGCAGACAGGTTTAAGGGCCTTGCTCAAGGGCCCAATAGAGGCAGCTTGGCAGCACTGGGGCGTGAACTCCCAACCTTCTGATCAGTAACCCAGAGCCTTAACCACCAAGCCACTGCTGCTCCCACTGCAGGGTTTTGCCCAGTCAACTCCCCTCAAGTCACACATTCACAGCCATCATTGTGGTCAGCTGCCATTCCTACAAGGAAGAAGAAATAATATTGAAAAAAAGTTAAAATAACGGCATTCATTTAAAAATAAAGACATATTTTCGGTTGAAATAAAGCATTAGACATTCCATCAGTTAACAATGGATTACTTTCAACTTTGTAAGTTTGTAACTTTCTGTCATCTGTTCAGTGATGGCAAATAGGAATTTTATCAATTTTAGTGTATAAGAACAAAAAAAACAAGAAGTTGACAATATCCTTTATGATTATTTGAATTTCAGTGGTAGTAAATAAAGATTCAGTGCTTCTGACCTACAGTTCTCTGCTAATTCATTGTGGGGCTGGGAGAGGGTTCTGCCTTGTAGAGAGATTGTATAATATGTCATAATTCTTTGGGGCATTATCAGAACTTTTTTTTTCCATTTTCAAGTTTGAGTAATTCCTTTACATTTGATATTTGTTATTCTTTTCTACCCCTGCATACCCTTACACAGCCTAGCCATGTAGACTGACGACTTCCTGTCCACCAAAACTCCAGCATGGAGCTGCAGGACTCCCAACCTCACTAACACAATTGAAATCATTTAGATACTATGAAATTGGAATCAGGTGTCTGGTGCATGGCAACAGCATGCTTACAAAACCTTTCAGCCACTAACTTGTTCCTGTGTGACAGATGTGTTAAGTTGTACAGAGGTGCCTGGTTATTAAAGAAGCACTTGGTGACACATCACGTGGAAACGCCCTATAGCTGTGACGTGTGTGAAAAGTGCTGCTGTCATGCACAAATGCTTAAAGCACATCTCAAAACCCAGAGCGCTGAGAGACCATTTTACTGCAGTGTCTGTAGTAGAACATGCAAAATGAAAAGTCATTTGAAAGATCACGTGAGGACACACACAGGTGACAAACGCTAAAGCTGGTCAGCGTGCAGGACGGGTTTTGTTTGGATGAAACAGGTCACGGTGCACATCCAAAATCATCATCGTGGTCAGATGACTACAGTTCTAAAGAAATCAGTAACAAACTAAGACTTTTGAAGGTTTAATTTGTATATACATTGTTTAAAAAATAACTAAAGGTTACTTTCATCTATAGTGTTATATCATCTAGTTTGGTTAAATGTTTTTCTGATTGGATATCAAGCAGTTTTATGTAAGACAAATAAAATCTAGGTCACATGTTAGATGTTAATTCAATTTGATTCTGTTTTGTTAAACTAGCTTATTGTCTTAACCACTTTATAGGTCTTAAATTGGATAATTTGTAACTTGTTGTATCTTTTATTTGTTGAAGCTCGGAATGATAAAAAAAAAGATTTCATTCCTGTCTCACTGGGTTTCAAACTTGAAACTTTTCATTTCACTGGTATGCTACAAGAATGACAAGCATGGTTTGCTTCAACTGATTATAGAAATTCTTGGACATCTAATTAGTAAATAAAGTTTAGTTGTTAATTGTTTGTTACTTTTTTAATGGTTGGTAAGCTATCAATCTCTTAGAAAAGAAACCAGTATGGATATTAAGCAAGATGGCAATATTGCCAGGTATAACTAGTATATTTTTACTTAGGTAGATAAGGAAAATACTCAGCTTTGAACTGACACTAAATAAAATAATAATAAATAAAACTGCCTTACCTGCATTTGCTTGCGTCTCAGCCTCCATTACGTGACCGCAGTCCAACCTGTTGTCATGTTAATCAAACTTTACACGGGACACTGCCAGCCCACAGAGCGGCTATTTAAAAGAAAATATGTGTATTATTATTATTATTATTATTATTATTATTATTATTATTATTATTATGGTCATGGTTTCTAACTTTTAACTAAACTACAACCTCCATGCTTGATTATTGCAGTGCATGCCTACCATCTAAACAGCACGCAGGTGATATTTCAGTCTGTAGCCTCTGCAGCACTGCACACTGCCATCAGTTAAAATCCAACCTTTGTGAGAGTCTAAACTACTACGGAGCATAGAAATTAAAATCTCATTTGATTAACAAACTTTATATTAATAATAATAATAAACATTATTATATAAAACATTCATTTTATAAAGCACCTTTAAAGCAGCTTCTCAAAGCGCTGTACATAAAATCACAGTCCACAGAAAAATAAAACAAATAAAAGTTAATATGAACAAAAACAACAACATTAATAATAAAAAATAATTATAAAACAATCTAAAAAGACATCAGCAGTCGAATGCAAGTTTTAAAAAGTTTGTCTTGAGAAGAGCTTTAAAAATGCCAAAAGTCTGGGCTTTCCTGAGTTCAGGAGGAAGAGAGTTCCAAAGTGAAGGAGCATAGACAGAAAAAGCCCTGTCACCCATAGATTTTAGGTGTGTTTGTGGAACAGTTAACAGATTACACTGTGAGGAGCGCAGTCTGCGATTTGGGGTGTAAGGGATTAATAAACCAGATAAGTATTGCGGAGCCAATCCATGTAATGCCTTGTATGTCATCATGATCTTGAAATCGACACGGGACCTGACCGGGAGCCAGTGTAAGGACTTCAAAACAAGAGTAATATGGTCACATTTCCTGGTTCCCGTCAGGATCCGGGCGGCAGAGTTCTGAACATATTGCAGTTTGTTTATTGTGGTTTTAGAAACTCTGGCTAAAACGGCATTACAGTAATCCAGCCGTGTGACAACAAATGAATTAATCAACTTTTCAGCGACAGATAAGTTTAGCATTGGGCGTAGTCTGGCTATATTTCTGAGATGTAAAAAGGATGCCTTCACAGTGCCCTGAACAAAAAAATCAAAAGTGAGGTTGGGGTTAAAAATTACACCAAGGTTCCTCATCTTACTTTGGGTCTCTAAAACAGAGCCATCAACAAACAGAGACAGTGGAGCCGCTTTGCGAATTTGATGACGGGAACCTATAAACATAACCTCAGTTTTCCCGCTGTTCAGGCACAGAAAGTTATTGTTCATCCATGTTTTTATCTCAGAAATACAGTCAGAAAGATAACAAGCATCAATGTTTTCACCAGATTTAGAGTGAATGTAGATTTGATTATCGTCGGCATAAAAGTGATAATGGAGGCCAAGCAATCGTAGCAGTTGCCCAAGTGGAGATAGATAAATATTGAAGAGTAGAGGGCCTAGAACTGAACCCTGAGGAACACCAGTGAGCACTGAGCAAGTGTCAGACCTAAAGCCACACATAGAAATAAACTGGGAACGGTCAGTAAAATAGGATTTAAACCAGTTTAAAATTGTCCCGGACACACCAAAAACACTTTCAAGGCGGGTAAGTAAAAGACCATGATCCACAGTATCGAAGGCGGCTCTGTCAAGAAGAATAAGAAGTGAGGTAGCTCCAGAATCAGAGGCCATCAACAAGTCATTGGTGACTTTGACTAATGCCGTTTCAGTGCTGTGAAATTTACGAAAACCTGACTGAAGGGGTTCAAAGAGGTTATTGGTTGTAAGATAAGTACAGAGTTGAGAGGCAACAACACGCTCAAGTATTTTTGCCAAAAACGGAAGATTTGAGATGGGATAAAAATTGTTAAAATCATCCACAGAAACATTTTCTCTCTTTGGTACAGGTGTAACAGCAGCAGTCTTTAGTACTGCTGGAACGACCCCAGTCTCCAGTGATTCATTTATAATGCTGAGGATAGTAGGGCACCACACAGCGAAGCACAATTTGAATAAATTCATAGGAATTGGATCCAGCAAGCAAGTGGTAGATTTCATGTTGGATACCTCCCTTGTGAGAGCCTCAGAATTAAGCAGTGAGAAATGAGTGAAAAAAGCACCAGTGAACCCAGATGGACGAAGGAGTGAAGTGGCACAGTCAGGGTTAACAGGAATTTCTTTACGAACATTAACAATCTTAGAATTAAAAAACTGTAAAAAAAAAAAAAAAAAAAAAAAAAAAATCACAAAGCTGCTGAGAAACAGGCAAAGTGGTAGTAGCATTAACTTGAAGCAATCTGTTTATGGTTTGGAACAAGTGTCTGGGGTTATTTTAATTATTTACAATAGCCTGAGAGAAGTAAGAGGATCTTTCAGTCTCCAGTAGTGCACGATAATCCCGCAGAAGATCCTTCCATGCTTGATAGTAGACATTCAGTCCAGTAAGGCGCCATTTTCATTCCATTTTCCGACATACAGCCTTTCTAGAGCGCAGATTGTCATACCAGGGAGCAGAGCAGGTGAATGTGACCTTACGTGACATTAGAGGAGCAAAAGTGTCAAGATTAGCAGCAAGAGTGGAATTTAGTTGCAGAACTTTCTCCTCCAGTGATGAGGGATGAAGATCGCTTAGGATGGAAACCACAGAATTGGAGAAAGCTGTGTGATCGATAGACTTCCACTTCCGGAAGGTTACCGTTCGGATGGTAGGGTCACTTGAATGATACAGTTCGAGGTTAAAAAAGACAGCTGAATGATCAGACAGTCCAATGTCAATAGATGAAAACTGCGATACAAATGAGCCATTAGCAATCACAAGATCCAGCATATGACCCTTGTTAGGAGTCGGGTCAGTTACAAACTGTGTGAAGTTAAAAAAATCAATTAGCGACAGAAATTCCTTAGCTGCCACAGAGTCACTACAGTCCACATGAATGATAAAATCTCCCACAATTACAATTCTGTCAAGCTTCATACTCAACATCGATAGGAAGTCCGCAAACTCTGACATAAAAGCTGCATGTGTCTTAGTCTTAGGTGGTTTATAGACTGTAGCGATGATGGTGGATACAGGAGCGGAAATACTCAAGACCAGGCATTCAAATGATGAAAACTGGGGAACGGACACAGCGCTTGTGTTGAACTTTAGGTTATAAACCACAATAATGCCTCCGCCTCTGCCAGATAGCCTCGGGAGATCTAAAACTCCAAAGCCCGCTGGAGTGATCTGGATAAACAGGAGCCCATCATTTTCTTTATTCCAGGTTTCAGTTAAAAACAAGTCCAGCTTTTTATCTGTAAGAAAATCCGACAAAAGCAGCGTTTTGTTATTCACAGACCGTGCACTGAATAATGCGGCATAAGCTTGGCTCTGAAGCGGAGACGACGGTGGTTTAATCTCCACTCGGGGAACTGATATTAAATTGCTGTGATCAACACCAGTATGGAGCAGTTTGTTGGTCTTACGGTGACAGATAGGGACACAGATGTTAGGAGAGGATGAGACAGCAAGACTGCGCCTCAAGCCCCGATGGATATATCGCTTATGATGTAGCAGACCAGCATCTCGACAGAGATTGTAAGAGTCTTTGGCTAGGCAATAACAGTTCTGTTTTAGATTCAATAGCTGGCGTGTAGTGTACCTTAGCGCCATGGTCGGTGAGTGCACACTTGCAAGGCCAGAGCGAGTGAAACTCCGGAGCACAAAGTTGTACAAAATCCCCAATATTATCATATACAGTGTTAATGCATGTTTAGAATATTTACAGGTATTTACTAAACTAATCCACAAAAGCACAGAAATGAATGCTCCATGTCTTAAAGCAAGCAGGCTGATTTTTATGCTCATGAAAATGTAGTGTGTCGTGCAATTTGCGACCCCAAATAATTTGACAATACTAACCGTTTGCTAACACAGTGCCCTTGTGTGCATCAAATCAAAATTGCAATCTAGGTTGAACAGAACAGCTGATCATAACAGATGCGTGCTTTCCACTGTGTCTCCTGACTTGGATAACCTGCAGTGCGACACACAAGCCCAGCCCTATCATCCGTTGTGGGCTGTTACAGTGATTCATAAAAGCATTGTTAAATGTGTAAATACAAAGAAACCATGAGCTATTATCCAGCCCATACAGGAGAGGGTTTTTTTGTGATTGTTGTGGCCAAAAAAATGCTTCATTTTGCTGCAGCTTTTTTAAAATTAAATTTGTGTGTGTGTGTGTGTGTGTGTGTGTGTGTGTGGAAAACTACTTGAATTACAGAAATTGCAAGTGCAAAAAAATGTTTTGCACGGTCTTTTGCAATGATGATTGTTGGTAAATATGACCATTTATTCATGTTCGACGCAAATTGATGCGGGGTTTGGCTGAGTGCGCGTTGTGATGACGTCAAATGATGCCTCTTGTCCAAATCTGTGGAAAATCTGCAGTAATTTTGAAACACTGAAAGCTCCTCCCAACTATTGCAGAGTTTGCTTGATTTTGCATTCATTTTTGCGATCACAAAATCCTGGAGGGTTTGATATGTGTCAAGGATAATAATTGATAAACACAAATTCCTACCTCTGGAAAGGTAGATTTAGAGCTTCATTGACAAATACGTAGCAAAGCTTTCTACAAAAGTTAGAATTTTCCTTTAAGCTCTGCATATTGATTCATGAGCTGACGTAATGGCTTGCTCAGCTGTGACAAAGAATGGCAAACAAAGAGCGAGAAACTGGCCGCTGAGAACAGGATCTGGACTTCTGTCTGATCAGGATAAAGTTAAAGCAAATTGATCCTGAAGCTAGACTGAACCCTTTAGTTTAGACGTGAACCTGAAGGGGAAAATACCTGCCACTAGGTGTGGAATGGCAGCAGGTCAGTAACATGACTCGCCTTTTTGACACTTCCTGGATTCGTGTTTCCAGTGCATGCCATGGCGAGGTTAATATACTTCCGGTGATAACAAGAGTCTAAGCTTAAGTGACGTTGTAGCTTGCCTCAGTGCAGCAATTCTAAACTACACCGGTACATTTCCTGAAGAAAATGTTAGTGGTGCTTGCCGTGGCGAAACCGGGACGGGGCGCCAATAGTTTTAGAGCCGAGCGCATAGGGCGCCAATACTTTCGAGAGCCGGACGGATAGGATGCCAATTAGTTAATAAATAAATAATAAAATACTATAAATTGTCATCCGTTAACTTGTGCATGTTTTGGCTCCTTTCTATGAACAAAATTTAGATGTATTTCCTTTCATTCTGAATAATTTATCTGATTAAATTACTAAACTGATTAACTGATTAATAATTTAACAAACAGATTAACTCTTTGAAAACGTACATGTATCCTATAAAAATTAAAAACCTTTCCAGCTATTAGGTCTAAAATAGCATGAAAAATGATTACAGATATTATGTAAACCAATATGATGGTATATTGTGGTATCTGCTTACAACACAATGAGAACACTAAATTGATGTAACACTGTAGCAGTAGTGTAAAATCACAATGATTTCATTACGGAAAGTGCTAGAATTTTTTTTTAAACAGATTGCCTGTTAGCTTTCACTAATTTATCCAAACCATAAAAATCATTTGTCCTTAGTAATACTTAGAAATGTAGGTCAATTTCGACACTAAAGTCATCATATGGCTTTATATATATATATATATATATATATATATATATATATATATATATATATATATATATATATATATATATATATATGATTATAGAGAAATGTAGTGGTGTAGTGTTTGAAAATGTAATAAAAAATGAAATGTACTAGGTGCAAGAATAAGTAAATTGCGGATAAGTGAATAATGCTCATTTTAATATCATGTTTATTTATGCAGTGCAGTGGACGCAATTTACTGACAGTTGTCATTGTGTAACCTGTGACACGGTGGGTTTATGTGCACAAACTTCAGCAGGCCAGAGGGTGGCGCCAAAGAGCAGCAGTTTTCGTGTTTTCATGGAGAGCGAGAGAAAGAGAGAGACCTCATCTTGTTTACTGATTAAATAAGGAAAGATAATAATTACGATGATAGATTTGCTGCACAGTAAATATCTCCTAGTTTGCAATCAAGATGTTTAATAATCATGATATTCCACATAATTAAGTAATGTCTACTGTTGGAAACTTACATTTTATGATGGCAGTATTTGGTTGACACCCTTTTCCAGAGAAATGCTTTGTAGTTTCCATCAAAAATAGTCTCATGCTATTCCACAATTACGTAAGTAATTAAGTAAATCTTTATTTGTACAGCACATTTCTAAACCATGCTTCACATACCTGACATATGGCAAATAATTCACAATAATTCACACACAAAAGCCTTACCAGTAAAAGTACACACTAAATAATACACATACACTACAATCCACCATATGGCTTACTAGATAAATATAAACATGTATAAAATGTCAATGAATGAAACTACATGTAGGACAGGTACAGCCAAGAACTACTAAAAGCAAGATAAAATAATAAAATAAAAATGGGTTTTATTGTATTTCTTAAAAATGGTCACTGAGTCAGATAACCTAATGTCACAAGGTTGACTGTTCCAACGCGTGGGGGCACGAACAGCAAATATACATTTTCCCTTTCATTTGAACTTTGGCTGAAAGGACTTAAGAGACTTTACGTTATTACATGTGGTCAACAATTCAGACATAAATTCAGGAACTTCTCCATGTAAATGGATCAGATTCTCCATATCCTGAAATGACAACACATGTCAATTCTTAGCAATGATGATGCAAAAGAGCCAAGGACTACATGCCCATGGCCTTATTCAATAACAACAATACAACCACTAACAAGGACTTGTGATTTTTCTTCATTTACCTCAAGAAATTTGCAAGACATCCAGTAATAGCTGAAAAACAATCTGCTAGACTGGGTAACCTACTGAAATTTTTACATTTTACAGACAACTATTTGTCATCAGCATAAAAATGAAATGGGACATTAAAATTCTGAATTAAAATAGAGTGAGAATAACTCTATTAGATCCCTGAGGCACTCCATGGGTACGGGCAGCAAAAGAGGACACCTTATCCCCAACAGTAGCAGATAATTTCCTATTAGATGAACAAAATTGACCAAATAATTAAGAGCAGTCTCAGAATAACCAACCCACAGACTAAGCCTATTAATCAACATGCCAAGATCAACTATATCAAAGGCTGCACTGTGGTCTAACAATACCAGAATAGACTATTCCCCTGTGTCAGCATTCATTTAAAAACCTTTATACTTTCATTCATTTAAATATCTTAATATTCGTAAGAGAACAGTCTCTGTGTTATGCTGTTTACAAAAACCAGATGAAATGTTCCAAAGATGCTATTAGCCTTTACCACATGCAAGAGCTGAACAACAGCCACTTTTTCTAAAATCTTAGAAATTAAGGGTAATTTAGAGATGAGTCTAAAATAATTGCATGTATTTGGATCAAGACAATTTTTATTTTTTTTTAAGAAGAGGTTGAACACATGCTATGTTAAAATAGTCTAGAACATAACCTGAGGTTAGAGACTAACCTCAGGTATAGCCTGCAGGTAGGGACCAACAGTTCCTAATATCTTCATGGCCATCATTCCTCTAGGGAACTTAGTTTCAATTGACTTGAGTTAAAAGTAGGGTGAGGTACACTACCTTTCGTGAAGCTGGCCCCCCACCCAACGCAAAACGTCGGCAAAATACTCTCAATCATTTGTGCTGGTTTGTGCTGTAAAAAAATTCATTTGTGCTGCTTCGGTTTTTGAGATATTAAAAGAATATCTATAGATTATTCTGACGTCACTCAGCCACCCACATGCTCCAAATTCATCGCAAATAGTCTCGTTTGTTTGTGCTTCGTTTGTGCCGATAAAAGATTCATTTTTGCGACTGTCTTTTTTTTTTTAAACAATTCAGTTGAAGTAACAAGGTGAAATCCAAACAGCAAAACAAATCACATTAAATAGTCACATTTACTTAATTGTTACCTATCCACTGTGCGTTTTCAGTTGTTAACGGACACAGCGGATTACAGGATGTGTGAAGTGTAACACGAACTCAAAGGTAAGTGTTTTTACTTGTTACTGTATATGTCATGTGAATAACAGTAGTAATATTAACATAATGTCATAAATAAATCACATAACATAATCTGTTTGCTGTAGCTCTGCGTTTATACATACATAGGCCGTGTGTCATTTCAATACATCAATATCAATTTCAACATATCAACACACACACACACACACACACACACACACACACACACACACACACACACACACACACACACACACACATATATATATATATATATATATATATATATATATATATAAATATATGTGTGTGTGTGTGTGTGTATGTAAACAAATGTGTGATATCTCGGGATATGCAGCTACATGTATTAGGTTTGTTGATATGTTGAAATTGATATTCCTACAGTGATCTACATCAGTCCCTTGGTTCTTCTTAAGTGTTCCTATTGGGTTAACCTTGTATGCGATGTTCCAGACAAAAGCCCTAATTTACTTTGTGAACCTAAGTTATGAGTAATAAGGTTTCGTCCGAAGCACATTGGACATGTCTAGACAAAATACAGAAACAGGGAGCATTTAGAAATTAAATCTACAGTGTGCAATGGGGAGAAAAACAGCTATTACCTGAATGTGAATTTGGATAAAATTGAGCAATGCAAAATATGCAAATCAACATTTCCACTAGTTCTCACCAGAGAAAATGTTTTGTCAAATTGTAAAAAAAAAAAAAAAAAAAAAATTTAAACAAATACCAGGACGGATATATGTTTGAATAAGACTTGCGGATGTGACTTAAAAATGGGACATCTAGATGAACCTGAGGCAAGAAAGAAAGCTCTGCACTGGAGGTACTCAGACAAGCAGTGAGAACCAGCCAGGTCCTAGAAACATAGTAACTTCTGGTGAAGCATCCTTAGAAAGTGGGTCTGTAATATCTATCTGTAAAGTCCAAAGAGATACCAGTCTGTGCAGACAGAGAGGCTTTGACATCCATAGTGGTGGCATAGTTGGTAATGTCCACAAATAGAGGGACTGAAAGTGTGAAGGTGTTATCTTGATGATCAAAAGAATTTAAGTGACCCTCAGGTGGAGGGTCTGGAGAGGAGGTGATGCCAACAGGAATGAGGGACTGGAGAAGACGTAACATCCATTAACAGAGTGTCCAGAGTGCATTTATATAAAGTAGCATACTCCCATCTGAAAGTGGAGCTGCACAGAATCGTAGGAAGCTGTCAGGTCTGCAAAATGTGCCAGAGACATAATGCAAAGTGTACCAATAGATCACAGACTCGTGTCCACCTAAGGGTCCTTGGTCTTCTAGTCTCACGACATGACATCTATGTGCCCTGCAGAGTAAACAGAGTGGGAAGGGATCAAAAAGTCTGACTTTTCTGAAAGTAAAAAGTGAAGTTAATTAAAGAGAAAATACTTTGGTGTTGGAGAACTACAAGATAAAATCTTTACAAGGGCCTTCTATACACTATGCCCTCTCTAAGAAATTGCAGGAAGATAATTTGTATAATAAACAAATGACTTCTTATTGCTATTTATTTTTCAACAGTACTTGATAGATGTTACTTGATAGAATCAATTCTAGTAAGAATTTTTTGTCACCCACTAGTTTTCAGTAGTCACCAGTATATTATTATACTGCCTAAAAGTGATATACCGTATCTATCACAGCCAGAATAAACATTTTGTAATGGCATTCTACACAATGCTATTGTTGGATAGTCAAATCCAGGCTATGTATTACATCCAATACAAAAATATTTTATGGCATCTCAACATGACCATAAATCAAACTGTTCAAAATCGTAGGCTATGTGTGGGTGCAGAGATCTGGGCTCGACAGCAGACCAGTCTCATGGGGCTAATAAACCATCCCAAATGCGAACAAAGCTATCTCAAGTTATAAACTTTTCCTGACAGCCTTATCTGCTTCTGGCCACCATATAATGAAATTCAATAATTTGTAGGAGGTCTGAATTCTTTGTGAGAGGTGTATTCCACCTCTGCGCTCAGAATGGTCATAATCATGTCCAAGAAGAAGTAGCTCTTATTTTAAGCTGTGCTGAGGAATATCTTTAGTGCTTTGCTCTGTGAATGTTGTGTGAAAAAATACAGGCTGGAATTAATTCATGACCACAAAAATAGCAGTAAATTATGCCTCTGTACACACAAAAAAAAGAGTTGCCACAGTTGACACATGTGAAATTGTTACTATTACCTTCATAATATTTCATGCACACCATGCATGTCTGACTGCCTATATTACTTTCCTGTCCTTGTAGATATCAATCAAAAATAAATAAATAAATAAATTCCTGCAGGATATGCTGTGAGTGATTTGTTTTTTTATTAAAGCTTCCTAATTTGTAATTTGTAATTCCTGTCCCCACTACAGACTGAATTATGATGTGCTGTCATATAAGAGGGACACAGACTTTCATAATGTTGCTATTACATGCAAAATAAAGCTGTAATGTCAGGAAAAGGCTGCCTGTGCTTGTTTGGCCCAATATAGTGAAAGATCGTGGGTTTGATAGGTTGATATTTTTGTAGGTAGGGGTCTGTATCCCTCACAGTTCACATCTGCTGCTAAATTTCTTCATTCATCTTCCTTAATGAATTGGTTTGACTAAATATACAAATGATTGACACAAAGTCAAATTATTTTTTTATTATTGTATTGTTTTCATTTAGCAAAATTAGCAGCATGTCTTCAATTAACATTAACTGAAGTCTTCCCGAAGAGAATAACAGCAATAAGCCTCTTTCTGTGATGTCTAACAAGGTTAGAGACACTTGAGGGATTTTGGCCCACTCATCCATGCAGGCCATTTAAAACTCCTTTATGTTATTAATTTTGTTTTAGTTTTTTAAATATTCCATCATTGCATTCAAACTGTATCTAACCAATGTTACACATTTTGCTACCACATCAGTATTAGTCACAGGGGCTAATTTTATTGACACTCCCAGATTTATTGGCAATGTTTTATATAATATTTTATATGAAGATGCAGGCCTGAAAGTTCACATAGTATCATAAAAATGATATGCTGATGTTGTTTCTCTGTTTCCCACTCACTATGGTTTGATGGCTGTGGAGTGGAGAAGTGCAGAGGGTGGCCTCATGAGGAAGCATAATCTCTCTTCGTTATTCTTTACACACGAACACTGACAACTTGTCCATGGAGGCAGGTGGTGAAGGGACATTCAACAAACCTTAATCTCAATAAAATCCTCATTTAGGATTAAAAACATTTTAAATTCCGTTGTAAATCTGAGATAAGACAAAGGCAACCTGAGTAAACACAAAATACAGTTTTTAAATGATAATGTTATTTATTGAAGCAAAAACGTTGTCCAATACCAACTGGGCCCGTGTGAAAATGTATTTGCCCCCATAGTAACTAATTCTCCAAATCTATGAAACTGCATTCATAATGGGGTTCAGCTGGACTAGACACAACCACACCTGATTACTGCAAACCCTGTTCAATCAAATCAACACTTAAATAGAGCTTTTTCAACAGCATGAAGTTGGTTAAAAGGTCTTACCCAGTAACACGCTATGCCAAAATTGAAAGAAATTCCTGAAATGGTGAGAAAGAAGGTGATTGAAATACATCAGTCTGGGAAGGGTTACAAAAAGGGTCCAAAGGACCACAGTGAGAGCAATTATCTCCAAATGGAAAAATTCAGCACAGTAGTGAACCTTCCCAGAAGTGTCTGACCTTCCAAAATTCCTCCAAGAGCACAGCAACTACTCATCCAGGAAGTCACAAAAGAGCCAAGGACAACATCAATGGACCTACAGGCCTCTCTTGCATCAATAAACGTCACTGTTCATGACTCCACTATCTGAAAGACACTAGGAAAAAATGGCATCCATGGAAGAGTGGCGAGGTGAAAACCACTGCTAACTCAGAACAACATTAAGGCTCATCTGAATTTTGTCAAAACACACCTTGATGTTCCTCAAACCTTATGTTCTGTGGACTGATGAGTCGAAAGAGGAACTTTTTGGAAGACAAGGTCCCGTTATATCTGGCATAAAATAAACAATGTATTCCACAAAATGAACATCATACCTATGGTCAAGCATGGTGGTGGAAGTGTGATGGTGTGGGGATGTTTTGCTGCTTCAGGGCAAACAGCATTGTATAAGCCAATGATCCATTGATTTGCTCACCTTTTTTCCTCAAACATGGGAAATGTGCTTATTGTCCAATTTATTTAGTTATTATTGCTATTTATTTATTATTTATTTAGATTTATTATTATGTATTATTTTATATTTATTAGGGAGCACGGTGGCCAGGGTTCGGGGTTCAATTCCCACCTCCACTCTGTGCGCATGGAGTTTATACGTTCTTCCCATGCTTTGGCGGTTTACTCCCCAGTCCAAAGACATGCGTTGTAGGCTGATTAGCATCTCTAAATTGTCCGGAGTGTCTGAATGTGTGTGCGATTATGCCCTGCAGTGGGCTGGCCCCCTGTCCCGAATGTTCTCCGCCTTGTGCCCCATGTTCCCTGGGAGAGGCTCAAGGCTCCCTGTGACCATGTGTAGGATAAGTGGTACAGAAAATGGATGGATGGAGAGACAGAGGACAGGACAGTTCATCAGGCTAGGGTCATGGTATATATGACAAATTAGGCTAGTGTAAAAATACTCAGTGGCAACCAAGGTTTTGTTTATAGCAAATAATTGGAATTAAATCAAAGTCAATTTAGGCAAACAAAGGCAAACAATGTGCAAACAAAAGTAAGTGCATAGAGCATGTCTATGATGTACAGAACCATTTCAATTATAAGATTTATTGCAAAGATTGGCAGAATGAAATGAAGATTATGGAGTTGATAATGTTTGCACATCGGAAATGCGGGTGCACCACAGTGACCTGGTTTCCCGTTCAATGGCTGACAAAGAGAAGAAAAAGGTGTCTCCATTTTCTAGCCCACAATTTATTTGGTTAGTTACCAGCCTTTTGTATGATTTTGGGCTGGATATTTTGATGAAACCTGGCAACCTTAGGTTAACAAAATTAACAAAGGGAAACACACCTACTGTATCAAACGCAGCTGAACAAAGATATATCTAAAACTGCTTAAAACATGCTGCTAGACTGTATGCTGAAGGAGTGTATGTTGTCGACTCAACATCGACAGCTCTTCTTGCATGATTTGGTCACAGAGCAAGTGTAGTCATTTTTCCTGTTCTGCTCCTTCACGAGACTTTAGTAAAGCTGTTAAGGGACTGGTGCTCTTTAACCTCAACAGAACACTCCAGAGATTTGAATCAATAGTCTGTCTCGCATGTCTCATGAATGTCTAATAATCATGGTTTCTAACCAGACCCATTTACTGTCCATGTGTCTATGTCTCATGTATCTGACATACTGTATACAATCAAATGCAATCTGTAGATGAAAAACTTGGCTAAATGGCTAAATAATCTATAGCCACCAGACCAGTGACCTTCAAATACACCAATGTGCTATAGTACACTCTAGATAATTCATACGGTACAGCGTTATGACCCCAGTCAATTTAAATGTTTCTGCTTTAAAAAAAAAAAAAAAGCAGCAGTATTACCAGACATGCATGCAATTTGCTGAAAAGCTAATACAACGAAGGGGACAGGATGTGGGACATGAAAGAAAGACACATTTTCTTCTGATTGTGGCTGCTTTCACTTCACCCTGATTTTTATCTGTGAATTCACAAGCCTCTGGTTTGTGAGCCAGTAAAAAAATGAAATAAATAGACAAGACTGTGGAGTCTTTGGTCGGTTAAAAACGTAGGGGCTACAAAGAAACATTTGCCTCACTGTTTTCTTACTGTTGAAAAAGATATGAGGGGTTTTGTGGTGAAATTCATTTTATCCTCCTACCCTACTAGGCTTTTCTTGCAAAGAATGTTGGCACCTCTGATCATAGCTTTTATGTTACTGTATCCACAGTAAGTTTTTTCATATAATAGCACATTCCTGCCCAAGTATTACTCAAGTAATTTAGGTATGGGCATCATTCATTAGTAAATGAATGACAATAACTAAAATATTTATTTACTGTTAAATCCAAGTACTGTTTGTTTTTCAAATGTACTGATAACGAACGTTATAATAACATTATAATATTAAAATTGATGAATCCCAGCATCATATGCAACTCTTCTTACTTGGTTAAGTTTTTAATTTCACTACTCCCTGTGTTTCCACTCTGGAGGTGGCATTATGATACAACCGTACACTCTTGCTCGTCATACGTGATGAGGGTGAGGTACCCACCTTAAATAAACTACACTGATTTGTTTAATAGTGAATAGTCACAACCACACCAATGACCAATGTACCTTATAAAGCTCTCTGCAGATAATAGGCAACAAATGCTTTTGCATTCACATAGACATTGTTTTCCTTTGTTTTGCTGCACTCAAGTCAACTTTGTCCCTGAGAAAATGTTCTCTTTCAGTTAATGTGGAACATTAATGACGATGGCTCAAGTAATGCAGAGGCCCAAGTCGATTGTCTATCTCATCTATAGCAGGTGCTGGCAGAAACTTATTCATTTGCTTATTCATCAGGGGTCTGAATTTATATAAGGCTACAAAGACCGCAGAACTGAACCGCAGAATTGAGCTAAATGAAACATTTAACATCTACTGACTGGCCTTAGTATTGAAAAACTTAGAACATAATTTGTTTACTTAACATGATTAAAGAGTATGTTTTGTTTGTAATTTTGAAATTTACATAATAATGCTTCAAAGAATAGATTAGTGGCGACACAGTGGTGCAGTGATTGATGCCACCACACAGCTCCAGATTCCCCGGTTCTCTCTGTGTCTCTGTGGAGATTTGCATGTTCTCCTCATGTCCATATGGGTTCTTTCTGGGTTCTCCCTGGTTTCCTACCAGTTCCCAAAAACATGCATGTAGGTGGACTGGTAATGCTAATTTTCCTCTAGGTGTGATTGAGTGTGTGCTTGTGTGTGTGCACATGGCACACTAAGATGGATTTTTGTCTCATTTGGGATGAATTCTCCCACATTTCAGACAGTGTTCACAGGATAGGCTTCGGATCCACTGCAGCCTTGCCGAGGAAACGTGGTTACTGAAGATGAATGAATAGATCGTGCTGAGAATATAAGGGCATGAGGAAGTAAAGCTGAAAAGGTAAGTTTGATAACTAACTCATAATCTCATCATGGATGGTAACTCATCACACAAGTCTTAAAAGTAGACAACAAGAACCCAATTAAACAAACGGGACAAAAATATCACACTTGGTCATTTATTTATTGAGGAAAATGATGCAATATTACATATCTGTGAGTGACAAAAGTATGTGAACCTCTAGATTTAGCAGTTAATGACAATTAGGTGTTAGTGAGTGCCCTGTTTTATTTAAAAAACAGTGGATCTATCAAAGTCTGATCTTCACAACTCATGTTTGTGAAAGTGTTTCATGGCATGAACAACAATGGTGTGCATGGTAGGGTTGCTAAGTCACTGCTCTCCAAAAAGAACATGCCCTTCTGTAGTTTATTTACTGCAGTCATCACAGACAAGCCAGAAAACTATTTGAAAAATGTTTTGTGGACAGATAAGACCAAAATTGAACTTTTTGGTTTAAATGAGAAGCGTTATGGTAGGAGAAAGTTAAATACTGCATTCCAGCATAAGAACCTTATCCCATCTGTGAAATATGGTGGTGGTAGTGTCATGGTTTGGGTCTGTTTTGCTGCATCTGGGCCAGGACCATTTGCCATCATTGATGGAACTGATGGATTGATGTTCTCGCCGTTCTGCGGGGGTTTCCTCTGAGTACTCCGGTTTCCTCCCCTAGTCCAACAACATGCATGGTAGGCTGACTGGCAGGTCCAAAGTGTCTGTAGTGTATGAATGGGTGTGTGAATGTGTATGTGATTGTGCCCTGCGATGGAGTACCCTGCCTTGTGCCCTATGCCTCCTGGAATATGGAATTTTTAATTCATTCACTTCACTGTAATACGGTGTGATGTGAGGGTCTTCTGAGTCTACATATCTATGTAATTGTTAATGACAACACCTACAGAATAACTTTTACACAACTTAACCAAACTGTAGGAATCATACACATTTCCACACTATGATTTATAAATGTTTATATCAGTAACCGACAGCTGTTTTCTCTTGAGATATAAAGTTCAGTTTATTTATTTATTTATTTATATAGTTATTTATTTTGTATTACTTATGATTTACAGTTGGAGCCTGATAATGCACAATAAATTTATGTGTGGCTTAAACAAATAATAAACTGATCAAGTACTTGAACACAAATTAGATTGTATTAATATACTGTAGTAGGCTATATTCCATCCACTGTTTAGCCCTCTTTTCAAATATGCATTAGGCAACTGCATCATACTGTCAATCAGATGGACAAAAAAAAGGTTTGGTTCATAACAGGTTAAAAAGTCTTGACATGCAGTTGCCATGGCCAGTTAATGGGCATCTGAGTCTGTGCAAAATTCAGAGCTGGACTCCACTTAGAACATTTAATGAAGTTAGGTCCATGCCAGAATTACATATTAATTTACAACAAGCTTTTAATTATGTCTAAAGAACACCATGCATTCAGTATTGGGTTCAATTATGCATTCAATTTCGTCAGTTTTTGGAAGATATTCTTTAAAGGGGCCACATCATCTCATCTGCCTTCATTTTCCCAAATTATAAAACCACAATCACAGATTTCAAACCATATAGTGATGACCACATCATTAGAGAGAGAGAAAGGATAATGGCCCAAAATGATAGAGTGCTGAATAAAAGAGTTGTCTTCAAAGATCACATTTAGAAATTCTCACTGGCTTTTATAATCCCTGGCTGCGCATAATATTTTGGCTTTCAGGCTGAATGGTTCAGATTTAGTTATAGGCAGTACAAATGGCCTATGATGAAATCTTTAATGCTAGCCTGACTACACTGAGGATTACTCTGAGGTCAGGTTATGTGTGTTACCATCATTAATTACAAATAATACAATCTTGGGAGAACTCTGGGAAAACCATTAAAGTTTCTATTTGTAAGTCTAAAAGAGGTGTGGCAGCAGATGAGTAGTTAAGCAGACTGTGAAAGAAGGGAGTGGTCTGGGGAAAGAGCAGATAACAAGTCAGAGTCTAAACCTGGGGATAGTTAACACCAGCCTACGTATGTGCCTGTTTTTATTCCTCGGTAAGCTTTTGGAAACTGGAGAGATAGAGAGTGCTGTTCCCAAATACATAGCGTGGTGGTTCTCCACCTCATACAGTGATACTGATTGGTGGTACAGGACCCCCTTGGCTTTTCCTTCTGGGAGGTCATGAACTGTTGTAGCGCCATATCAATAACCTCATTTGTGATCCAGTGCTGAGCCAAGGACTGCCTTTGATATGCATATTTGTGTTGCTGTGTGTAGCCAAACACTCAGCTGACCTCACTCTGCATCAGGGTCCAAAAACGTTGTTCCTAGGCCTGACTCCTCTTTGGATATTTCCTATTTGTCAGGGTGACGTAGGGCACAGCTGAATGGCTGGTGGGTTGTAGAAAGTGAACCTATCAATCTTTGGCATTGTTGTTTTTTCTGTTGAAGGTCAAGGAGGGCTTGGAGTTGTGTCTGGTGCAGGCTGACAAAGTACTTGATTACCCTCATTAAGCAGTCAGCTCTGTTAAAACAGACGCCGTGTTACACGGGGGGGTTATTATTTGGTATACTTTCAGTAAATAGTCACAAAAGGTCACTTAAAAATCTATAAAGTGTGTATTTTTCTTTTCTTATGCAAATTATTGTATGCACCTCATATATACAGGGAAAATACCAGCCCTCAGTAAAATCACCTCCCAGTTTGGCAGAACACTCCAAGGATATCTGAAGCTTATTTATTGAGCTGTTACAAGGTGTTTGCTTGGCTGTATAAAGGAAATGAATACTTCTGCCAAGTGTGATTTTCCAGGTGTTTTCATTCTGAAACCAAACTAACTAAAAGAGCAAAAGAGTTCAGAGTCAGGGTCAAGACTTCACCTTTTAAAATGATGTACAGTTTCTAAATAAAATCTGCACACATTCAAACGGTCAGTGGTAGATCTGAGTTCACAAACGCAGCAAAGATATTGTCTGGTTAGTCAGGTTAGCTCTTAGTGCTCTAAGGCCAAGGTTAATGTTGTCATATTGCCAATGTAAGTCATTTGTAGCTAAGATGTTTGTCTGTATACTTACAGCCAGACATATAGCCACAGATTAAGTGTCAATGGCTTCATTCCTTGCTTTCATTTGTAAGTCATTAAGCTGTTCAGCTCTTTAACCTAGAAATGATCCCAAAAATGTAAAAGTGCTATCTATGTCTGGTCCCATATAAAACTTCTGCGCTCTTAGGCTTAAACAGTGAATAATATCATTTTCTTTTTATTTTATGTTACAACGTATTACATTTGAAAACAAGAAAAACACGGCAACCAGAAAATGAACAAAAGCAGCTGCGTAACCTATTTCGAATACATGTTTTTCCCCTGCAAAAATATTTATGTAACTTTCAGACTTTGCCAACTCTGAATATGGCCCAAAGAATGTAGGTTATTGGAATCACTGTCAAAAGTGGATTAACATAATTCAAACAAAGCATGTAACTCATTGGGAAAAAACAACATTTTCAGTTGGACAATCTGAAGACAAAAATCATCAGTATGTAGGAAACCTGAAGCTCTAAATCTATGTTAAGCTCACACATTAAAATATCTGTAAAAGTTGGCGAGGTAACAGTAACATTTCGCCACCCCATCATTGATTATTTTCCCATAATAGCACCCCTTGTTGTGTTTTATTCCTTATATACTAAATAAATATAATGAAAGATGAAGGAGAGGTAACTAAGATTAGAGACGTACTGTATTCGTAAAGGGGTCAGTGTGGGAAAATGAGGGAGGTGAATGGGCACAAAAGAGTCAAACAAACAGCCTAATGGGCAAATCTGAAAAACCCTCATTAGGACCAGGTTTGGATGAGGACGCACACAACATACAGCTTTGATGAAAATTAAACAGCAGAGTTTTGAAAACACAAAGAAAGAGCTAGGCAAGAACAATAGTGAATGATTGAATGTCCACATTCATTTCTTTCAAGTGACCACTATGTGGCACAGGAAAAAACACACACACATAAATAATGATGTTGTAGAGCTGAACAGATTACAGCTAGTGATTCCAGAGAACTAACCTCTGATATTGTGTATGTGCATGCTGAAATTCCTTAAATGTCAAATATTCAGTCATGTTCACTATGCATGCAATAATAAGTATGCTTACATTTTATTTTCTGGTTTAAATGACTTCATGGACATGTATTTTAGATACTGTACCTGCAAACATTCTCCTCCAAAACTATTGGAACAGCTAGTCCATGAGAGTTTAGGATTTCAGATTTTATTCCCTGGTATTTAAATCTAGATGTGTTAAAATACATAAAACACAGAACATTTTGTATCAGACCACCCAATTTTTAGGCGAATAAAAGTATAGGAACAGTTAAGTCTTTAAGCCTTTAGGTTTATCATCAGCTTTTTCAAAACATGCACCCTTTATTTTTCCAACTGACACTTAGACGATTAGAGGGCCTCAGTCAGTGGGAGTAATAACCATTTGCCATGATATACAAGGCAAGTTTTATATGTTCATTTTGTGCATAACCGAGCATCATGACTCTTTGGGTCATGGAAAGTCATGTTCACTGAGATGACTTTGACTTCCCAGTTCATGCAGTGAATCAAGCCTGACTGATAGTGAAGCATGATTGGATTAGAGAGGCATGCCATCCTGTCACAAGCCAAGAGGATTCTGGGCACACAGCCCACAAAGGCTTCTAAAAAGCTCATAAATGGCAGAAACTGACAAAACATTGGGTCAAGGACACATCTATAAAATTTGTGGACTTAGCGAGCATAGTATATTTATTGTTTAGTCTTCTATTGTATATTTATAGTCAGAATTGTAGAATAACATGCCTGTACTCTCATTTCAGTATTTGAGTATATGGTTCACTGTAACAGTACTTTGTTTTACTCTTACTTGAGTAATTTTCTTGATCACTACTTTTACTTTTACTCCAGTGAATTATTACTTTATTTAATTATTACACTAAAATGCTCATAACACAATTCTTCTCATTGAGTCAAGTATTTTAATGTATCCACTTATGATTCCACTTATTTTATGGGTTAACGTGCATGTGACATCACTAAATACCCATTCTCCTCATTGAGCTGAGTGTTTTGACATGTCACATGTCTATGTTGCATGAGGAGCCCTGCCACAATGTAAAAATTGGTTCTGCAAGAATTCCCCAGATCTCAATCCAATCGAGCGTCTGTGGGATGTGTTAGACAAACAAATCCGATCCATGGAGGCCCCACATCACAATTTACAGGACGTTAAGGATCTGCTGGTAACGTTTTTGGTGGAGTCCATGCATCAATGGGTCAGAGCTGTTTTGGCAGAATAAGGGGGACCTACTCAGAATTAGGCAGGTGGTCTAAATGTTATGGCTGATCAGCTGATAACTAAAAACATACTGAAAATTCCAAAAATCATACAGACCTTTACAGCCAAATATTACATGCAATGGGCTTTGGTTGTACAGTAAATCAAAGCAGACTTTGAGAAGTAAAAATATTTGCCCCATCCTGATTTCTTTTGTTTTTGTGTATATCTCATACTAAATAGTTCTGATCTTCAAACAAAATACAACAGAAAACAAAGACAATCTGAGTAAACACACATTACAGTTATATTTATTTATATATTTTATTGAAGCAAAAAAGTTATCCAACACCTATCACCCATGTGAAAAACTAATTGCCCCCTTAAACTTAAAATCTGGTTGTGCCACCTTTAGCCGCAATAACTGCAACCAAACCCTTCTGATAACTGGAGATCAGCCTTTCCCTTACTTCTAGGACTAGGACTTACTCCTATGCTTTGTGTTGCTGCATAATCCTGTTGCGCTTGAGTTTCAACTTACAGACTGAAGACCAGACATTCTCTTTTAGGATTTTCTGGTGGAGAGCATTGTTCATGTTTCCATCAATTATTGCAAGTTGCCCAGTTTCCATCAATTATTGCAAGTTGCTCCAAAGCAAGTTGCCTTTGAAGCAGCAAAGCATCCCCACACCATCACACCTCCACCACCATGCTTGACCGTAGGTATGATGTTCCTTTTGTGGAATTCTGTGTTTGGTGTATGCCAGATGTAACGGGACCCCTGTCTTCTAAACAGTTCCACTTTCAGCTCATCAGTCCACAGTCTTTTGGCAAAATACAGACAAGCCTCAATGTTCTTCTGGGTTAGCAGTGGTTTTCACCTCACCACTCTTCCATAGATGCCATTTTTGTCCAGTGTCTTTCTGATAGCGGAGTCATGAACAGTGACCTTTATTGATTCAAGAGAGGCCTGTAGTTCCTTTGATGTTGTCTGTGGCTTTTTGTAACTTCCTGGATGAGTAGTTGCTGTGCTCTTGGAGGAATTTTGGAAGGTCAGACACTTCTGGGAAGGTTCACTACTGTGCAGAGTTTTTCCATTTGGAGATAATGGCTCTCACTGTGGTTCTTTGGAGTCTCAGAGCCTTTGAAAAAGCTTTGTAACCCTTCCCAGACTGATGTATTTCAATCACCTACTTCCTCATCATTTCTGGAATTTCTTTCAATTTTGGCATAGTGTGTTACTGGATAAGACCTTTTAACCAACTTCATGCTGTTGAAAAAGTTCGATTTAAGTGTTGATTTGAGTGAACAGGGTTTGCAGTAATCAGGTTGTTTCTAGTCCAACTGAACCCCATTATGAATTCAGTTTCAGTTGAAGATAATGTGCAGACATCTGTCTGAAAGTTGAATTTGAACCGAAAATAGAACTTTCAACAGGATAATGATCCTAAACACACTAGCAAATCCACCAAGGAAGGGATCAAAAAGAAGAAATGGAGGGTTATAGAATGGCCTAGTCAAAGCCCAGATTTGAATCCCATTGTAATGTTGCAGGGGGATTTGAAACGGGCAGTACATGCAAGAAAATCCACAAAAACATCTTGCAACTGAAAGAATATTGCAAGGAAGAGTGAAAAAGAATTCCAGCAAGCGGATGTCAGAGACTGGTGGACAATTATGCAAAACGCCTACAAGACGTTATTTCTTCTAAACGGAGAAATACTAGTTTCTGAGACCAAGGGTGTACTTACTTTTTATACAGAAAAATATCACATCCATTGATATTTCTGTTGAATAAGTGATTGAAAAGGCTATTTTTCTATATCAATTTTATGAATATGCACTGTTTCAAAGATGATCAAATGTTTGCTTGTCCAAAAAAACGATGCGGTATACATATTTTTTCACATGCCTGTATGATCAGATTCACATGTAGAAATGTTCCCAGATCAGATCAGAACAACGGATTTCCCGATCCCTTACCCTATTGGTAAAGGAGCAGTAAAAAGTTGTGACACACAAAATGAACAAGAAGGAAGTCCTGTTATAACAGATCTGTGTTATTTGGAGCAAGACCAGACATAACCTCTGGTAAAAAAAAAAGGTAAAACTTTACCACCAGCCACGTCCTAACATTGAATCTATACATGTAACAGGTAAGACCTTCCACCTGTCTAACTCGGAGAGTAATTGTACAATGGTACACTGACAGAGGTTAAGTTGATCCCACACACAACCATATATGTCCTACCAAATGTTTGTGCACTTAAATCACCCAACACCTTATTTGAAAGGAAAGATTGTGTTGCTCTAGGTTAATGCAGGCACCTGACAATCATTTAATTCAGACAATAAAACAAAACCACTCAACGTCAATGGGTGGACTGCAATATTGCATTTCCCTTGGGAGAGACTTATGCCGCCTTTTTACTCATTTGTATCAAATGCCACTTGATAGATAGGATGTCATTCCTTTTCAGTGGTGACTCTGATTTCTTTTCCTTTGTCCCTAATAACTGACTAAGAAAAATACATAAAAATCACAGCAGGAAAGACCATTTTGTGTGCTAGAACAAATTAGTTCATTAATACGGTCGCCTCTGAAAGTGTTGCTTCTTTTTCTTCACTCAAATGAACCACAAAATTTTATGGGCACACTTTAAAAAAATGTTTCTACAGTCTTTCAGTTGAAATCCAAGGATACTTTGGAAGCATTACGCAATTTTCCAAACAAACCTGTTTTCTCTGGGCATGTTTTCCAGAAAACATTGTTTTCCAGAAACCATTGTTTATATAACTTAGGTACTAATTCATACACCCACAGTATTTTGGCATTCACATTATCATAACCCAGGCTCTGCTATACATTTGAGCATACTTCTTGGACTACTAATGAGTTTATATTAGAAGAGTAAAGGCCACTTG
Source organism: Ictalurus punctatus (assembly GCF_001660625.3). Taxonomy (NCBI): domain Eukaryota; kingdom Metazoa; phylum Chordata; class Actinopteri; order Siluriformes; family Ictaluridae; genus Ictalurus; species Ictalurus punctatus. Next base: position 14,455,052 of record NC_030436.2, read on the forward strand.
ACTTTGGGCTAAAGTAAGGTAGCTGCCACCTGCCTAGAAATGTTTACTTACATCAAAACCAGAAGACCGTGAAGCAGGCTGTCAAAAAGAAAACCTTTTGAGTGACTCCAGAGTGTGGAATCTATATAACTATATAACCATGGTCTGCACTCTAGCTTCTTGATGGATAGCTCCAGCTCTTTCAATTATTTAGCTATATGCAAATCAACTACAAGACCTTCTGCATGTGCAGGAGTAACCAGATATATGTCCATGGAGAATTCCCAGTGGCCTATACACCAGCAATCCCTAGGTCCGTACCAAATTGCATACTTGTGCACTATTCTACACCATTTTGTAGTATAAATAGTGTGAGTAGTGAAGTGGACTACCTGGATAATGCACTTCATGCAGTCAACAGTCACAGCTTTGCTTATGTATCAGAAGAGGGGAGGGGCTACCAGGTGCTGATCCTGGATCAAATTTGCTCAGAATAAAAATTTTTTAAAAGAGTATGAAAGCATCAGTAAATACACAATAAATGCTTGCTAGTTCGCTAAAAGGCAAGCTAGGCAATAACAACATTCATATCAAAATAGACTGAACAATTAGGCCTGTATGTTTTGCTTTCCACACTGTCTTTTAGCTAGCTATGATTAGCTGAGTACCTCACCACTGTCATCTACAGATGAGTTTCTGTGGAGAGAAACTCACACCACCCTGTATAGTGTGATGAGAGATCACAGCTTGTTCATTAAGCCAGTTATCTCACGCTTGATTTTGTTCTGATTTCACAAAAAAAAGCTGAGTTGTGCCGCAGTATCAGAGATCATGTCAAACGAGCTAGCTATCTAACATTAGCTTACTAGCTAAAGACAAGCTTGTTAATGGTGAGAGCTTTTTCTATTTTACCTAATATGCAGAAGACTGTCAGACCAGTGTACACAAAATGCTATATCCTGAATGAAGGCAAATTTATCTAATATTTCTTATTATTAGATTATTTTAAATAAAAATATAAGATAATTTAGCTTTAACTCATGCGTTTACTCATTTATAGCTTTACATTTGCTGATTCTATTTGCAGAAAATGTATGCTCCTTTCTAGACACAGTTGCTTGCTATTAGAAAAACTGCTTGCTGTTATAACAAGACTATTTCCAGCCTTAAATAATTAAATATGTCTAGAAATACTGTATGTTCAATAATCATATATTTGCTTTATTGTAATCTTATTGTAAACATGCAGTGACATATTTAGCAATTCTAAATATTTTTAACTATTTTCCTAGCATTTTTTTCTAACCACCAAATTCAAACATCCAATGTCCATCAGCCTAAATATCCCCACTCTCATCCTCTCAACACTCTCACTGTTTGTTTGTTTCCATTGTGTGGTTACAAATGGCAGGAAAAAATCATTTGCTCTAATCTGATTTGCAGGTCATTGGCCACAACATAGACCAATGGATTTAAATTTGACTCACAGTAGCACAAAGGTTCTGGCTAATTAAGTGTATGAACAGATCTCCGGTAAATAGGACCGCATTACTTCAATATATTTCCTCTGTCTGTTTCATTTCCCTCTGCTGGCACATTTCTTCTCTGAGGGGAAGGCTGCTTAAATAGGTGAAGCCAAATTTTTCCTCTCTCCCTGGCCCACTACTCACCTGTCAGGAATAACAATGAGCAAGAAGCAGTGTTTCAGACCTGCCTGCCCCGTCACTTTCATGAATTATGTAGTACTGAAGAGACACATTCAGGAGTCTCTAGTGTGCAGAGAAATCAACTGAGATTGAACGATTGTAAATCTGAAAAGGTGAAATTTGAGTTGAATTGACTTGGCACATAGGATGAATAGAGTTTTTATAGGGTGTCAGCCATTGTGACCATGTAACATTTACTACAATGTTTATATAATTGTAACCGATGCTGAAAACATGAAAGACCCTAGATTTAATGACAGATCATCTTCATGAGTCCCAACTTGCTCAATATGGTATGGCAGAATTTCTGAAGGACAAACATTACTTCAGATCAAGTCAAAACCTGAAGGAGTTTTTGTAGGGTGTCAGAGCCATTGTGCTCATGTAAAGTCATTAAGATGATGAGAGAGTTGCAACACCCCCACACTACATGTTGAGTCATATATATTTCTTTCATCCAAGTTTAGTAACTGCTTCAGGGCCACACAGAAATCCAGATGTATTCACTGGAAATGAGTGAGACTTCAGTGTGTCATAGGTCATTTCAGGGTGAAATTGAAGTTACAAAATTTTACGAGGAGCTAATGTAGTGTAGACTAAATAGTGTAGATAAAAAAAATGATAAAAATTTCTGTTTCTAGTAAGGACTCTGACAAATATGCCAGTCCATAATAGCACACCAAGCACACATACATTCACACTTAAGAGCAAGTTGGAGTCACCAGTCCAGTCATCAGCATGTTTTTGGGAGGTGGGGGAAAACCAGAGAACCTAGAGGAAACCCACATGGACATGATGAGAATGTGTGATATTCCATACAGACAGTAACCCAAGTTCAAAATACAACCAGGGACCCTGGAGATTAGAATTGATCACTGTCAGCTATGCCACCATGCCCCATCAAATAAATAATGAACATGTTTCGTATTTAAATTTTAAAATCAAGGCCATTCAATATTTGGCTCAATTATCCTCAAATGTGGCCAAGGCAGTAGTCCTAATTAATAGTAATACTATAATATAGCATCACTACCTTCTGTTATATTTTATATAAATATTGAATATTCAGGCTTATACCTGTATCTGTTTTACCTGGTCAGTTTCACTTTTTATCAGCATTAGATGATTAGATGATTTGTAAGGGGAAAAAAATCTTTATTCCATAACAGAAGTAATGGGGTAATTTAGAGACTTGTTTAAACTTGATTAGAACTACCATACGTGGGGTTCAATATAACACAAGTTTCAGTTACTTTAGAAACTAGCTTAAACTTAAATAGAACCATGGCATTTTGAGTTCACTACAACACATGTTTTAGTTATTTAGAAACTAGTTTAAACTTACATAATACCACAGTACATCAGGTTCACTATAAGAAGTTTCAGTTATTTTAGAAACTATATTAAACTTAAATAGAACCATGGCACGTCAGATTCACTACACCATAAGTTTCAGTTACTTTAGAAACTATATTAAACTTAAATAGAACCATGGCACGTCAGATTCACTACACCATAAGTTTCAGTTACTTTAGAAACTATATTAAACTTAAATAGAACCATGGCACGTCAGATTCACTACACCATAATTTTCAGTAACTTTAGAAATTGGGCGGGGGGGGGTGTTTGTATTTGTCCCCAGTTTGGTCTTGACAACTACCATCCTCTAGCTAACTCTCTTTATCACATGACAGCTACAAACCAGGGACGGTGGGGCAAACTCATACATCCTCCAAGATATGCGATGCTAACATCTGCAACTTTTTGAACTGCTGCTCATGCTACATCAAAGGACAACATATCACACCTAAAGTGCTACCAGTCCTGTTCTGCATACATTAGCTCACAGATTCCCAGGATTAGTGTCCCTCTGACTGACAGGAGAGAGATAGTAATGTCATCCCTCCTACCAGAGCACAGGCCGTTTTTGTCTGATAGCTGTTGCAATGCTGTGATTTGTGAAAAACACCTCAGATTCAGTGGGGTCAGAGTAAAGCCAGAGCATCTAAAATCTTTACAATTTATAACCCTTGAACAAGAATTATCTCCATATGTAAACAATGGTCTCATTTTGACTGAGATGGTCATTTATAATCTTCTGAAGGAAGTGTGAAAGATGTTCTTTGTAACTATGAAGAGTGGGATATTTGCTGTAACAGTATATTATAATTATGGCATGGGAGAGAGGAATGTGAGGTGTTTGGCTCAGCAGACACTGTAGAATCCTAAAATATATCCTCTTAAAGCAGCCTTTATTCATTTCCCTTTCAGAGACAGTTAGATTGGAAGAAAAAGCCCAAAGAGTCCTTGAGGAACCATTTTTCATCTAAGAGTGTATGCTATAGTTTAGTCAAATTTCTAAACTCTATTATTTACTTGGAGTAGTAGGAATTGCTCATTTGTGTTACTTGAAAGCTTCTTGTTTGTCATGTGATGTTTCAATTGTTCCTGTTTTCAGTGTTTGGCAGCAGCAGGCACCAGATGGTATTGCCTTCCTCCTCTCTCCAGTCCTCCCTGCTCAACAGTCAGGACAATACTCAAAGGGGATGTGTCATTCTTAATTACCCCAGCACATAGATGCTCTCAAATTGTTGTTTAATCAATTGACTGAAAGCAGGATTCTTCTTGATCATGTTCCATAAAATGAACAAAGATTCACAAGTACAGGTAAAGAAATAGCAGGAAAGAGCTTTTCATGTTTGGTACAGACACATAGATGCATAGACGCATATAAAAGCAAACATGTTCACAATGAGTTACCAAAACATATTTTGCATATTCAAAACTGCGGAGAGTCTCAATGTTCAGTACTGATACACAGTTTATACAGCAGAGCTGAACAATAAAAGGGCTTTGAATTATTATTAAACTTCACGAGAACCTGTTGATTTTCAATGTAACCTTTTATTTAGAAGTTCCCTTTGCCAAATAATATGATGAACTGTGTGTAAAGGTAGTGGTGGCTCAATGGTTAAAGCTCAATGGTTAAAGCTCTGGGTTACTGAGCAGAAGGTTGGTGGTTCAAGCCCCAGCACCGCCAAGCTGCCACTGTTGGGCCCTTGAACAAGGCCCGTAACCCTCTCTGTTCCAGGCACTGTAACATGGCTGGCCCTGTGCTCTGACCCCAACTTCCTAACAAGCTGGGATATGCAAAGAAAAGAATTTCACTGTGCTGTAATGTGTGACAAATAAAGTATAATATGTTGAATTGTGGGTCGGTAAGAAGCTCTAGGTGATGGTTATGTTAATGACACATTTCTACAAATCAGAAAATTTCTCCTTCCAAGTAAACATCTTTATTTATACCATATGGAGAATTACACCATATGGTATGCTCTCTCTCCAGAGAGCTCATCTCCACCTGTCAGCCTCTGTTTAATTTCTTTGGAAATAACAGACAGTTTGATGGCAATCTTTCCTGCTCAAAACCTGATTTATGAGACTATGAGCTAAGAGCAACAGAAAAACCTCAGGGGCTGTAAAGGTGAAAATGTGAGATAAAAATAGAAGGACCTCTTGAACACCGCAAGGAGAATGAGTCCAACCAGCAGATAGCCCTCTCCTAAAGGAAATCTTAATAGTGATGTCTTTATTGGTGTTTTTGATGAGAGTTGCTTCATTGCCTTATGACCCTATACAAATAGATCAAAGACCTATTGTGATGAACCAGTTTATATTTAACTGGAATGGAAAAATCATAAATCCAAGTTTGCCTACTGGGCAAGTGAAAACCTTAATGTGCTGCTCAGTTCTGTTACCTGGAAACCTAATTGACTAAGCTAAAAAGTGGCAGCTAATGTAATGTAGTAATGTATGGCGAGCTAGTCAGCTAATTAACTGCAAAAAATACAGACTAATGTAAACAAACGAGTATATGGTCATGTAGCATATCATGTTTGTGGCTTCAACAACGCGTTTTGGCTATTGGATGTTCTACGAGGTGTTCTGTCCTCATAAGCTTTATTGGTAAACGTAGCCCTGGTACTGTAGTTACTTTAGTATTACATTAGAATAACAAATCCATAGCCCAGAGTTGTTCCACCCATCTTCTTTATTATGTTAAACCATGTAAGGGTTAAACTAAGGGTTGATATAATTACTTCTAAATATAATTCACTGCTAAATATTCACTCTATCAATGGTAATTGTAGCTCAAAGTGAATGTTTGGCAGAGATCACACAACCTTAGCTTGATTGAGCTGAGCTTTGATTTGACACTTCTTTTGGATTCCCTGAACAACAAGGATGAAAGCGACATCCATCCATCACTCTGATAAAATCGTGTGGAAGGAACAAGGCGACGGAGCACTTTACACCAAATGGAATAGCAAAAAGTGCTATTAGTCTCCAGAGCAGTCCCATATTTTCCTAGTGTTTCTGATAAATTGTGTCAAGATGAATCAATATGATTTTTCTGCTTTATTTGTTACATTTCATGATATTAGTGAGATCGCATCAGAGGGGCATACATTATGGGTGCATTTTAGACCTGCATTTGTGTGCTTCAGTAATAGTTTTGTCTACATGCCCAATAGCTATCATTATATTGTGCGCTAGGGCATGTAATGCACTTTCAGATTCATGGTTCATGGCAATACAAAATTATTATTTATTGCATGTATTAGACATTTTTGAACAACTATGTATTCACTGGAAACTGTATATTCACAACAAACTTTACACAGTATGCAGGCTAAAGCTTAGACAAAACATAAGGATACATCTGATCAAATTACTGAATATTACACACAGGTGAAATTTAATTTAGAGCACCAAGTGTATTAAATGTTCCTTCATTATTACAAGTAACACAAAATGTTACTAGATTAATAGTAAAAATGTGAATGTAATATAAATATTTTTTAATACTCTTTAAACCTCTTTCATATCCACCAAACAGCTTTTGGATCATTTCATTTATAATATTAGCCCTACCACAATTCCTCCTGACATTTCTTTATTACCTCTGCCAGACTGCTTGGCCAAACCTGCTGGCATATTTTTCGAAACTCTGCCAAAAGTCAAACACTGCCTTCATCAAATCAGGTCTGGAGATTGAGAAGGTCATGGCAAAACGTCTTTCTTCTGTTGATTTTGCTTTGTTTTGTGTTAGAAGAAGTGCATTTATATAAACCTTGCAGCTGACATTATTATTAGAGCTGTACTGTACTAGAAAATTAATCAACACCTTAAGACTCAATAGAATCAAGGATTCTACAGTGCTGTGGTATAATTAAAAATAATCAGTTTCTAAATGAACAGAAGCATGTTTATGTACACTCATATAAACACGTTCTCTGTTCGGTATTGAGGGGTTTACGGAAAGTGCCAGAACGACAACTCTACTACTGTTAGTGTAATGTAAGCAGAAAAGCCACAGAGGCTTATAGACATCAACCACAGAATCAGCCTGGCTATCAAGAGATTTACTCTATGTAGTAAAAACCCTTTTTCGCAAGCCAAAAGCATGTTCTTGACAGCACAAGGATTTTGTATTATGATGTAGTACTTTATCTGACAGACTACTACTGTCTTGGCTCTATAGGGTGGGGTGTCTGGCTCCATAAGTGTGTCTGGAAGTGTACAAGTTTTTCTGTCCAAAGTACAGCATGGCATACAAGCCCAATTCATATTTGCAGGGCATTGCACTCACACTCTAGTGTATTTTTCTGAACTCATTTTTATTGCACTTCTATCTGTGAAGTTAAGTGATTTGAGAATATTGATTTATGACCCACACGTGGTTCGGCATTGGAAAAATAAA